>NC_134018.1:29038334-29288334 GCF_040712315.1 Castanea sativa
TGATTGCTAGCCATGGATGACTTTTGCTTGTGATTATTGTGTTTTGCTAACCTTTATGCAGAGAATTGTCGTAGGAGAATTCAATATATATAAGCTACATCAATTCCTAATCAAGTTTGAAATAGGTTTCATAGAGTTTGTAGCTAACTAGGAGAATGTTTCATGATCACAAACGAAGTAAATATTTTTCAAAAAAATGCGAAAACGTGAAACATGCATTGGAAAATCGTAAGGAGTCGACCCACCATGGCGTGAGCATCGTGGTGTTGCCCAATGCCATTCGGTACTCCAAAAGTGATGAATGGCACTGGGCCACACCATTCGACACTCCAAAAGTGCCGAATGGCCCTTACGTGCCAGGTGGCATGCAGCCTCTCCGTCGTACACCCATGAATTTCACGTTCTCGGACTTTTTGTAAGATTGTTTAACACTCAAAAAGTCTTTTTTTTGGTCTAACTGGGTCACTCTGATGTGTCTAACTCACTAGTTTTCAAAAATCATCATTTGCATCATTGTTTTAAAAATTGATCAAATCAAGTTTTTTTAAGACTCATGAATTTATGTTCCAAACTTAGGGCATTTGCCCATGCCTCATGCAATTTAAAAAAAAAAAAAAAGACCATCATCATCTTTTCCCGAAAAAAAAAAAAAAAAAATCATTGAGATTTCCAAAATTCATGCATTCCTTTTTAAACTAAGGGCATTTGCCCATGGCTCATTTAAATGAGGGGCATTCGCCCATGGCTCATTTAAACTAGGCGCATTCGCACCATCATCATTTTTCTTAAAAAAAAAAAAAAGGAAATTCTCGTCACCAAGATTTCCAAAAACCATGCATTCATTTTAAACTAGGAGCATTTAGCTCTGCCTCATTCAAGCAAGTGCAGATTCCAATAGAGCTAATCAAGATAAGTTTAAATTGATACTACAAGACCTCATCAAGTGAATTCTAAACTTATCTTAGTTAAAGTTTCTACATGGTCCAAGGTGATGCTAAGGACAAAGTGCTAAACATGGAAATTAATACAAGATTGTCTAAGGAACACTTCCTTTCGTTTTGCAGGAAAAACAAAAATACAAGTCATACATCATTGGGACTTCGAGTCCGCCTACGTGGAGATCTCCTTCAGTATTTCCTTCTTGACTTGAGAAAAAGTGAGGATCGTATTGACGATTTTCAAGTTCAAGGCTCTTGATCATTTCCTCTAAAGTTCTTCAAGTAGCATCAGTAGCTTCAATACTATATGCCTGAAAAGTCAGCAAAATCAAGTATTAATTCCACCATCAAGCACAGTTCAAGTAAGAGACACTCAAAAAGCAACATGGCATACTCAGCTCAATTCATTGAGCACATATTGGGAGGATTGAGTGTGAGCCAACGATTGCAAACCTCCAATCATCTGCATGCTTCCCTCCACAAGATCCACATCAACCCGAAGCACAAATTGGCCAGATTAAGAGCCATGCAATAAGCCAAGAAGAAATAAGGTCAAAGAATTGAAAATTCAAGAACACACCGGATCGGGCCAAGGAACATTTGGTACATGCTCTGGCCTAGTCAAAGGCATGGAAATATACGTTCCATCAGGATTCATCACATCATACTACCATGCCAAAAAATGGGGATAAGTCTCCATAAAGGAACTAGAAGAACTACTAGCATGATGAGGAGAAGGAATTTCTTCCTCTTCATCTCTCTCTTCCTCTCCTTCAAAAGGCGGAGACTGAAAATCCAACATGCAAGTTTTTGTCACCAAGTGGAAATGTGAAATAGGAATTTGCAAGATGAAGATTTGACTTTAGAAGGGAAGAGAATTACTGTTTGGCCAACCAAGAAACCATGCAGACAAGTTTGAATAAATTCAGAATAAGTTCCTGCTGTTCCTAGAATAATGAAGCCAGTACGGGCTTGAGCAATCTCTTCATCAGTCCGAAAGTTAGCTAACCAGACGGAGGGATAAGGAGGAACTAGAATTGTTGTAGGAGGATACATATGATGAACTTGGGGTAACACCTGATCACCAAGATACCAATACCTTCCATCCCCACATTCAAACAATGCCTGACAAACATTTAGCTCCAAAGCCCGTTCATACTCTGCATACCCCTCACATCCAGCCCAAGGATCTAAAGACATATGAAAAATAAAAAAGGAACCCAGAATGAGAAAAGACCAAACCATAATCAAGCACCAAAGATCCTGCACAAAAAAAAAAGGGGGGGGGGAGGAGAAGAAGAAGAAGGACTCACATCATCAGCAGTCAAATTGTCAATCACCAAGAGCCAAATTTTCAAAGAACACCTGGAGGTCACTAATGAATGATGCTGGGGAAACCAATGGAGAAATCTAGGAAAAATGCCAGCAACTTCCTACCGAATTTCAAGACCAACTCCAAAGTACTCGTACATCCAAACCTGAAAATTGCCACAACTCCATTACCACAAAACCAAAATAATTTTCCAAAGCCCACACATAGCCCAAATTCCAAACCTCACCTGCCATACAAATGGAGTCCCATCCAAGCTTGGAATACTTCACCTAGAGAGTTGGGTCATGAAATGTATCAGAGTAGCATAGGCCATGCCGCCCCAATGATAATTCCAGATTTGTCCAATTTTTATCAAGATTTCTAGCGAGTGCAGATTCACAGTACTACCTAATCCCGAACACATGAAAGTCCTAATAAAAAGAAGCATGAACATACAAGCACTTTTTGCCGCACTCACAATGAGGAATATTTGCACATAGCGAAGACAAATTGGTATTGTTACTCCTCATTCTAGAAGGCACTACACCTAGAAGTTTCTTGAGCTTAGCTGAAGTAAGGGAATCATTGACAAGAATTTTTTCACCACCCAACCTCAGACTGGTGATAATAGAGAAGTCATAAGGTGTCAACATACAAGTTCAGCTCATTAATTGCCCTGACCAAATTACATGTCCCAAAAAAAAAAAAAAAAAAAATTCCATGGCCAAAGCCACATCACAACAAAAAAATGAATGGCCCATCGAAGTTTCCCCACAATTAAAATTCTTCACATACCATACACAACTACCAAATTTTTTCCATAGCCATGCTAAAAAAAATTCCTACATCTCCAAAATAGCAAAAAAAAAAAAAATTTCCCACAAGCTCATGCCCATGCACAAATAAATTCTCACATGGCCAAAATCATAATCACAAAAATTTTCCAAGAACCAACATCATATGCCCAACAAAATTTTTCATAATCAAAATTTCATGCCCAAAAATTTTCCATACCCACAAATTTACCCACAAAAATTTTGCCATGTCCATAAAACAAAGTTTACACATGCCAATAAACTTTTCCCATATACATCATGAACACATTCACATAAGCCTACCACAAATTTTTCACAATGCCAATACTCCCAAAATCCAAACCAAAATTCATCCAACAACATCACAATTTACCTACATTGTCAAAATTTCATAAGCCACTAACATTGTCCAAATTGCACCATGATCGAAAAAATAATACTTCAAGAATGCTCCAAAGCCAACATAACCAATCACACAAGGCCCCAAATTTCAAACAACCAAATGACAATATCTCACCATGAAACTTTCAATAAAACATGCAACAACATTTTACCAAGCATAGAAACCAAAGAAAAACTGATGCGAACCTCAATCGACACGCTTTGAGACCCAACTAACAATATTGGAATATTTTCCCAAGAAAGCTAAAATTCAGATTTTTGATAAAAACCCTAACCCAACGTTTATAATTGAAACGTGAACCAAAGGTATAACACCTTGACCCAATGATTATAATGAATCATGAACCAAAGGTATAAAGTTTGAACGCCACAAGGAAGAATCCTTGATAAGTTCACAGTTCCTGAAGACCCAAAAGAAGAGCAAAACCTCACATTTTCTGATTTTTATTCAATAATATATATAAAAAACGTTTATAGATTTAAGAGCCTATTTAAGGGCTCCATAAAACTTGATAGACAAGAAAATATATTCTAAAATAACTCCTAATTGATACCTTACCATATTAGGAATCAAATTTGACCTAAAAGGCATTAAATGCACCTAAAAACAAGGAAAATAGTTAAAAAAAAATGTTCTAAATAATAAAAGCCCTAAATTCAGGTAGATTTGGTCTGAAATAGCAGCTCCATAATAGGAAAAAATCTTCATTAACTGATATAGAGTTGGAAAGTCAATCAGCCATGAATCTACGCCATAAATCACTCCCAATTAAGCCAGATCAGCCCTCAATAGCTTGGATTAAATTTATTATGCCTTTATCCTTCTTTGGGCCAAGCTTGGAATGTCCTGCGTTAGAATCATCCCAAATCTCTTGAATCAGCCCATTAAGTGCTTCTTTGATCTTCTTGGATCTTGATCTCGTAATAGGCCCAACTGGAACATGCAATGGATCCTTGAATGCTTGTTGATTCTCATAAAAAACTCACCTTGGTGTCTACATGACGAAATGGAGCATGGATCCTAGGGTCTTGAAAAAGTCCATCCTCATCATGCCAATCAAATGTTGGATCATATTTCTTACCATGAAAAGTAAGAAAAGAAGATCCCTTGGAAGAAGAAGCAATCCTGATGCAAAGAAAAATGGGTTTCACCTAAAATGGGTGTGTGGTGAAAATGCTCAAAACACAAGGATCAAAAGAAATATTGATAGAGTCAGATGAGGGAAGCTTGAGAAGCTTAGAAAAGTGTCTTTTGTGAGAAGAAATGGTGAGATGAAGAAGAAAAATCAAGGGGAAGAAGAAGGTGAATAGTATTAATGGAGGAAGAGAAGTTGATGAAAGATGGAGTAAAAAGAAAAAAGAGAGAGACAAGGAATTGGGGGCCTAAGAGCTGAGTCAACTCAGTCAAACTAAGTTGACTCAGTAAAAGCCCCCAAAAAAAAAAATTCAAATTCAAAGATTTCCAAGTATCTTTCAAACTCCAAATTTTCAATTCAAAATATTCATTCCCAAGTAAAACAAAAAAAAAGAAAAAAAAAAAAAGAAAAGAAAATCCACATTCTCAATGCCAATTTTTTTAATTAAAATCTCCAGTTTTCAAAATTTCAGGAAAAAATTCAAACCCCAAATTTCATGATCAAAATTTCAAGCCTTAATTTTCAAAATTCTAAATTTCAAGTCAAAATCTCAAAGTTTCAAAGTCTCAAAATTTTAAATGTCAATTTCAAAACTTCCAAGTTAAAAAAATCAAATGTTTCCTAAAAATACAATCTTTTGTCAATTTAACTTTTCTTGATAAAGTTCAAAACAAGAAGGGGTAAATGAAGATCACACATCTTAGAAACAGTGGGACCACAAAGCACTCATCGGTTAAATTCTAATTCCAAATTTTGACTTTTGCAGCCAACAAGCCAGATCGAAGTAGAGAAGTCATTTGATCAACATTTCAACAATTCAGATCAAAGTACAGAAGTCCTCTAATCAACAATTTCAAATCGAAGTCGAGAAACCCTTTAATCGACATTTCAACAATTTTAGATCGAAGTAAAGAAGCCCTTTGATTGACATTTCAGTAGCTCAGATTGAAGTAGAGAAGCCCTTTGATCGACATCTCAACAATTCAGATAGACGTAGAGAAGCCCTTTGATCGACATTTCAACAGTTCAGATCAAAGTAGAGAAGCCCTTTGATCGACATTTCAACAGTTCAGATTGAAGTAGAGAAGCCCTTTGATCGACATTTCAACAACTCAGATCAAAGTAGAAAAGCCCTTCGATCGACTTTTCAAAATTTTTAGATCAAAGTAGAGAAGCCCTTTGATTGACCATCCATCAGATCAAAGTAGAGAAGCCCTTTGATCGACATTTCAAAAAATTTAGTTCGAAGTAGAGAAGCCCTTTGATCGACATCTCAACAGTTTAGATTGAAGTAGAGAAGCCCTTTGATCGACATTTCAAAAATTTCAGATTGAAGTAGAGAAGCCCTTTGATCGACATCTCAACAGTTTAGATTGAAGTAGAGAAGCCTTTTGATCGACATTTCAGCAACTCAGATCAAAGTAGAAAAGCCCTTTGATCGACTTTTCAAAATTTTAAGATTGAAGTAGAGAAGCCCTTTGATCAACATCTCAACAGTTCAGATTGAAGTAGAAAAGCCCTTTGATCGACATTTCAATAGTTCAGATCGAAGTAGAGAAGCCCTTTGATCGACTTTCCATCAAGATTGAAGTAAAGAAGCCCTTTTGATCAACCTTCCATCAAGATCGGATTGGAGAAGCCCTTTGATTTCCTTTCTTCAAGTTCCAAGATTAAAAAGCCCCTTGGTTACCTTTCGTCAAGATCGAGGTTGAGAAGCCCTTTGGTCACAGACAATTCCATTTTCAAGATTAGGATTGAAAAGCCTCTTGGTCACCCCACTTGTCAAGAATCATTCCCAAAGTCATCAATTACCAGCTAAGTCAAGTATTTTCGTTTTTTGTCAAAAGATAAGGCATTAGTTCTATGTTCCAAAGTTTTAGGTTCTAGGGCTAGGTAATCTTTGAAAATTCAACCTCAGTTAAATCATGGTCACTAAAATCAGTGTCTTTGTTTTACATTGACATTCGCTTTCTAAGCTCTATCAATGAGGGCATTCTGTAGATACTCGATTTTACACCCATGATTTAATCAAGGAAAATAACTGGAATGACCATCCATGTACCCCAAAAATCATGATTGCATTACATGCATCAAGTTATTCATTGCATATCATAGAAATGATCTTGAGATTCTAATGGTCGCAACAGTGTGTCTGGTTTCCAAATTGAACCATCGGATTGAAAGATATTCGCATAATCAAGTTTGCACAATCAACATGCATTGTGTCTAGGAAGAGTCGACCACGCACAATTAATTTAAATTAATTCTAATTGGTTAGACAATTAAAATTAGTTAAAATATTTTGTGATTGGTTGATAATTAGTGTCTAAAATAGGACTGCATGCATAGGAATAAAATGAATGATTGGATAACAATAAAATTGTGGATAATCTAAATTTTATCAAGTTTTATTTTAAGGGATTTATCTACAAGATAATTGTTCCTAAAAAGTCTGAATTATCCAGAAAAGTGATAAAAAAAAATCATAGACTAAGGATGAAAGCACGTTTAGGTACAAAGACTGGATCAAAAAACCCTAGAAAGAGAGTCCAAAATGCACCTAAACATGAAAGTGCATTCAGCATCCAAAGTACCATTGGGCACTTTTGGAGTGCCGAATTGGCCTCTTTTGGGCTTTGGCTTAATGCTCTTCGGGTGATGATAAGGCACACCCTTTTTGATCTTTTCGCAAAAGGATGAGTCCTGATTTGCATTCTACACATCAAAGATATTTTTTAGAGTTTTCTAGCCTCTATAAATAGGGTCTAGATCTCATAATTCAAAGACTTTTTTTTGGGTGCTCTGAGAGGCATATGTTTTTAGGCTTTCAAAGTGCTTATATTTACTGATCCTTTCTGATATTGGTTGCAAAAATTAGGGTTTTAAGGTTTCAAAGATAATTGAATAAATTTTTTTTGAACCCTAAAGCATCCTCTCAAGAACAAGGAGTGCTCACGCAAGAGGTTGCTTTCAATCACTCTATTCTCTTTTATACTTCTTGTTTATAATGATGCATGTCTTCTTTTATTTCTAATATGAATTATTAACCATTGCTTAAATGATCTTGATTTGTTATAATCTCTTTCTTAATTTCAATGATCTGCATATAACTAATTCTTTTTTATAAAACAAAAATAGATCTGCATCTTCCTTAGATTCAGATCTGAATTTTTCTTAATTGAAAACGGATCTGCATCTTTTTTTAGATGTAGATCTGTATTTTCTTTTAAAAAATGGTTTTCCATCTTTATTAGATGCAGATCTAAATTTTTCTCAAATTAAAAATTGATTTGTATCTTTCTTAGATACAAAAATGATTTTTTTTAACATATGCAATTTTTGAAACAAAGAAAGAGATTGAACATGATTTGTGTTTATGGTTGTTTTATTTAGTTCATGTAGAATAAATTTATGTTATGAGTGAAATTCTCTTCATAAAAAAATGGTATTTTCCATATTCTTTTAAACATATAAAAACAAATTTGATTTTTTTTAGATGTAGATCTGTATTTTCTTTAAAAACAAATGGATCTGCATCTAAAAAAAATCAATTTTTTTTTTGTTATCAAAAACCACTTTTTTTATTCTCAAAAATAGATATGATTTTTCTAAACTAAAAATCAAATTTTTCTTAATCACCAAAACAGATTAGAATTTTCTCTCCAAAAACATTTTTTTTAGGCGAAAAACCCATTTTTGTCCCTACATTTTCACGTGATTCTCACTTTGGTCCCTAACTTTTTTTTTCACTGCTTTTAATCCCTATCCTATAAAACGTGTCTCATTTTTGTCCCTGCCGTTACACCAGAAACGAAAATTGTACATGTGGCAAACGAAACTATTAAAATAATAATAATAAATTAATTTTGCATTAAAAAATGCCACGTCAGCATCTAAATTAAAAAATAATAATTTATTAATTTTAACTAAATAAAAAAAATTAAAAACAAAAATAAAAACCAAAAATTACATTAACTGAGATCAAAATGTGTCATGAACACATGCCCAAAATATAAGATCACAAAATTAAACTATAGATCCACATAAGAACACATGCCCAGATTTTCTAGCATTTTCTTACCCTTTCTTGTCAACCAAAGACAAAAATACAAACAAAAATTGATTTCTAGCAAGAACAAAAACACAAACACAAACCCAGCAAGCATACGACAAAAACCCAACTCGAAAAATCCAAACTTGAAGCTTAAGAGACCACAAACAAAGCTAAAAACACAGACCCAGATCCAAATTCCGATGAACTCTTCGACTATTGTCACCGATATCTCCATCTCTGTCGAGTGAGTTCCTCCGGCTTTGAAGAAGTGCGAACGGCGAGATCGAACCTTAGGCGATTTTTCGGAACTACGCATCGCCAATATCTCCATCTCCGACGAGCGAGTTCCTCTGACTCTGAAGAAGTGCGAACAGCGAGACCGAACCATAGGCAATATTTCGAAACTGCGCATCACCGATATCTCCATCTCCATCGCTGAGCTTCACCTCGACCACCTTCCCACCGACGTCGGCGGCGCTGATATCTCTCCTTTGTCCAGCTCTCTCAACTCCCATCGTGTCTCACCCTCTCTTTTGCTTTGATTTTTGAATCTCAGCTCTATTGGGGTTTGATATTTTGTTGCTTTTGCTAGGGGGTTCATGTGTTGTTCTATATGCTTAGATCCCTGTTAATAGTTCGGGAAAGATTGTTTTGAGCTTGGAATATTGATCTTGTTCTTATTTAATTCCTTGTTCATCTTTATTCTGGTGTGGATCTTATGTTTAATTTTGTGATTTTATTTTTTGAGTTGTTCGTGATTTTTGGATTTTAATTTCGTGTTCTTAGATCTGGGTTTGTGTTGTTGTTGTTCTTGTCAAGACGCACTTAGATCTAAATTCATGTGATTTTTGGTTTTTCTTTCTGTTTTTAATTTTTTTTATTTAGTTAAAATTAATAAATTAATTTTTTTTAAAATTTAGATGCTGACGTGGCATTTTTTAATGCAAAATAAAATTTATTATTATTATTATTTTAATAGTTCCGTTTGCCACATGTGCAATTTCCGTTTTTGATGTAACAGCAGGGACAAAAACGAGATGCGTTTTCTAGGATAGGGACTAAAAGTGGTAGAAAAAAAAGTTAGGGACCAAAGTGGGAATCATATGAAAATGTAGAGACGAAAATGAGTTTTTCGCCTTTTTTTATGACAAAACAGATTTGGACCTTTTTTTGTGACAAACTAAAAACCATTTTTTATTATCAAAAATAGATTTGAAGTTTTAACAAAAAAGAGGATGCATTCATAAATAAACTTATGTGATTTAGTTTTTCATGTGTATACGCAACATGCCATACATAGCATACATAAATGGTACATTGGTCACAAGAGTTTAGAAGACCAAACTCTGTCTGGGTGGAATGGGTGCCTAACACCTTCCCATTCCATAACTTAGCCTTCGGATTTGGGTCTTTGGATAAGTAGATCTAAGCCTTGTCCTTATTTTTATTTTGGTTAGAATGTGACTAGAACAATTAGCCATGTAATTATTTGGTAGTTTTTAAGTAGGACCCAAAGCCATGTAATTTTCAATTTTTCAAATTTGTATTCTTTTTTACCTAATCAGTGAAAAGAAAAATTCAGTCATGTATTTTGTATTTATTTTTTCTTATTTTTTTGTATAAAAAAATAAGTGGCAACTCCACACCACTTACCCAAAAAGAGAGGTGCCCTAAAAAGCACTCCAAAAACCTCTCTTTTCAGAGAGGCACTTTTGGTGAGGTCTCTCACACTTTCAAAGAAAGGGAATCATTGACCTTGATTCTTTCACCTCCCAATCTCAAGCTAGTGATGACGGAGAAGTCGTAAAGTGTCAACATCACTTCATCAATGCTTGGAAAATGGAATGTGCTTGTGGTATCCCAAAATTGTTCTGACAAAGCAAGGAGTAACTAGAGATCCTTGTACTCATGAGTTTCCTAGTTCAATAAAGCTTGGAAAAAAGTTTGGAAGCTGGGTTCGTTAATGATTTTCTTAATATCTGGAGACAATATGCCTTTCAGCATTTGAAGGCTACCTCAACTCTTGAGGTTCTACAAAACAAAAATTTTCCATGACCATCATCACATATCCAACAAAAATTTCCCATGACCAAAAATCTCATGTCTAACAAAAATTTTCCATGGCAAAAAAAAAAAAAAATTTCATGACCAACAAAAATTTCTCATGACCAAAAATCATATGTCAAATAAAAAATTTTCCATGACCAAAAATTACATGCCCAACAAAAATTTTCGATGTCCAAAATCTCATGTCCAACACAAAAATACACACCACCACAAAATTTTTCATACCCATACCCACGATTTTTCCATGCTCATAAAACAAGACTTACATATTCCAACAAAATTTCTGCATCCATCAAAACTAAATTTGTTTATCCAAGCCTACACAACAAAATTTCATAACTTCAATGCCCCCAAAATTCAATTCAAAATTCATCTAACAATGCCACAAATTACATATATTGCCAAAATTGAGCCATAAACATTATCCAAATTTCACCATGTCTAATAGCTCAACAATTCAAAAATACCCCTAGGCCAAGACTACAACATGATCACAATAATTTCCAACCAAAGCCTAAAATGTCCAAAATTCCAACAAAAGTAAATAACAACCAAATGACAATGTCTCAACACCAAAATTTCAATAAAACATGAAATCAAAAAATGTCCCAACAAAAAAAGAAAAAGAAAAAGAAAGCAAGTAAAGCAAGCTCACCTTAAAATCCATGTTGGAGTGTGGAGCATGGGTCTTGGGGTCTTGAAGGAGCCCTTCTCCATCATTCCACTCAAGAGATGGATGATACTTTTTGCCATTGAAAGTGAGAAAGGAAGGCCTGTTCAAAGATGTCATTGTCAATGCAAGAAAAATGGAGGTGTAAGGACACAATTCGAGCCCCTGACCCACAATCCGAAGGGAAAGGGTCTGAAAGGCATTTTTACAATAAATTTGTAGAGAGTGGGCTTGAAGTCTAGGTTCTAAAGATGGTTAAACAACAAAAAAAGATGGGCTTTGGGCCCTATGGCACAAATAAGGAGTTGTTTATATGAATATGAATAAAAAAACTCCTCCACGGACACAATCCGAGGATAGTTTATAATACTGCTTCTCAAGATAGATTACAATTGTGAATAGTCAAGTCTACAATTTCCTCTCTCTTCTTTTCTTTTTTCTCCCCTTGTTACCGAAGGCCCCTTCTTTCTTTTATACTCCCTCCTTCTTCCCCTTCTCATCTTCCACCTCATGATTAGACCGCTGGTTTAGATACTTGCCCCATCCATTTTCCCTGAAACCTCTGGAGACAGGGGCCAAGTTTCAAACCTGATGTTCAGGTCCCATTTCTCCATTAATGTGGCCAGAATATCAGTTGCAGAGTCTTTAATGCGGGGGCGGTGGTAGCAGCTTTATCTTAGATATGCCACCGCCCTTTCTCTTATCCTCCACGTGTACCGTGTCTTCCCTAAACCATAGGAATTTCTATAACATAGCCTAGGGATATCAAACAACCCTTCTCTTACCTTGGCTTCACTAGCCGAGTACACAATCTTCCTCGGACATATTTATTCAGACATTATCACTTCTTTACCCAGTATTTTCTTATGGGTTAACCTTCATACACCCTCGGACCATCCTGTGTCTTCGGACTGGGCTTTTAGCCCGAAGAATACTCTTTGGGCCAACCCAAATATATTCCTGGGCCCAATAGTCCTACAATAACCCCTCGAGATTCTTATTTTGCTACCTCGGGAGGAAAGGAGGATCTCGACACTTGTCACCATTCAGCTTATGCGCCCCATACATCTTTTGCTGACATGATGATTTTAGAACTGCCTCTAGCACGTTCCTGTCGTATCGGTATGTGAAGCGTCCCCAAATTAAATTCTAACATCTTTTTGTCCCTCACGCCTAGTGATACGATGCGCATCCAACGGTTGAGGATGTCATAGAGACATAGGCGGGAAGTTTCATGCCTTTATGATTTCAACTGGTATAAAAACCAATAATTCAAACCATTTCACATATTACAATACCTACTTAGCGTATCTGCCAATTTTTTGCAATATACACGCTCTCACATTTACCCAGAACTAGGCCGAGGTGACTCTGTCGTTTTTAAAGTAAGTTTCCCAAACTCCATCTTTCATTATTTCTCTTTTTCTCTCTCTGGTGTTTATTTTTCCTCGGCTCGTTTAATTTCTTAGTTCTTCCTTCACACCCACACTTTGCTTCTAAACATGGGTAGATTTGCATCACTAGTAGATTCAAGTGAAAAAAATAGAACAGTTTAAGGCTAGGTACCAAATTCCACCGACGGTATCTGTCAAATATTGTTCGGAAGGGGAGTGGTATGAAAAAAGGGCAACGGGAGAGGTAGTAATCCCTATGATAGCATTCATAGAAGGAGGGATGAAAATCCCAATGGGAACCGTTACAAGGGATTATCTTAGGGCGTTTAGACTAACCCCTACCCAGTGCGCCCCAAACATGTTTAGGATTCTAGGTTCTATAGATGCCCTGAATGAAAAGATGAACCTAGGACTCACCCATCATGATGTGAATTGGGTTTATAACCTTCATTACTTAAAGAAACAAGGTGGATACTATCTAAAATCTAGATATTCAGAGGTTAGGTTAATTCAGTGCCTCCCTGAATCCAACAAGGGTTTGAAAAATGACTTCCTACTCATATCAGGGGATTGGCACGACGGCCTTCCTTGTCCGACAAAGGAGGGAACACCAGGTGAAGTTCCAGATCCGGTTAAATTATTCAGAACCATTTTTCTTTCAATCCTATATTTGTATAAAACATTTACTTACTCTAATAATTTTTTCTTCTCAACAAATTTTTTTTTTTTTTTTTTAGATCCACACGCAGCAGATCGCCATCCTCATCTTGTTGATTTTGCAAGATTAGACAGGATACTAAAGGCTGAAGTTTTTGTACACTCAGACGGCCAACTCCAAGCGGCTCATCTAATCCTCGGCTACAATCCTATCTCCAAGGCTTTCCAAGTGCTGAAGTGCGTGATAAGAGCCAAGGACCCGCGTCTACACCGGATAAGTGTTGCTGTCGAAAGTTTCCTGCTGCCTGAGGGAACTGTTATTCCTCAAGGCACTTTTATCACACATCCTGTATCACCTCCTAAACCTATACCAGATGGTATTCCCTTAATCCCTCTTCCAACTTAACACATATCTGGCAAAGCAACCTCTTCTCAACCTAGTATAAAGGAAGAAAAAGAGATTGTCGAAGTATCCGATTCCGAGGACGAGTTCGAGGTTTTCAATCAACCCCTTCTCCCGAAGACCAAGTTGCTGTCCTCGGTGCACCCTCCTCAATCCTACCAAGCATCACCCAACAACCTGACATCATGGGCATCCAACGCAAGCCAAAGCCAAGTCTCAAGGACGTACTGGAAGCTCAAGTGGGGACCTAAGAGCTTCCCAAGGTACCTCAAACCAAAGTCAAAGATAAAGGTGTTGAGAAAATCCCTGAATCTAAGATCCCTCCTCCTCCTCCTCCCACCCAATCTCAGCGCACTAACCTGGCTGACCATAAAAGAAAAAGGGACCAGTCAAAAGGAAAAGACGTGATTGAGGGAGGGAAAGACTCTCTTCCCAAGGAACATGAGCCTAAAAAAGGGGGAAAGCTGGCCCGTACAGTGCAGATGAGGTCAGATAAATAGACCGAGTCCCATACAACCTTACATGCCCCAATCTGGGCCCCTGAGATGACCGTTGATGACTACGTGGTCACTACCGACGCAACCATTAGGAACTCTGATGTAGGGACGGTTGCTTGTGTAGCGGATGCATTGGAGCAAGCCTTATTGTTACCCGAGGACATGGGTGAACTCAGAAGGATGAGAGATCAGAATGTCTTCATGACTTTGAAGAAGGAGCTTGCTATGGTAAGGATCTCACCCAAGTCTTGTTTTACCTCTATTTTTGTTACTTTTGTAGAGTTCTAACTTCATTTTTATGATTTTGTTGTTTCCTATGCATAGGTTGTTCAGTCTGCTCACAGGGCAGAGGAGATTGTTATCAGCACTTACAAGTCCCTTAAAGCCGAAGAATTAAGGCGTGACAACTCCCAGAGGATCCTTGACCTGCAAAAGAAGAAACTAAAGGAGGTCTCAGATAATCTGACCAAAGTAGAAAGTGAGAAGTCCAGTTTGGATGTTGCTCTAAAAACAACTAAGAAGCAGGCCGAGGACCAGAGACTACAGCTTAGGCAAGCTGACGAGAACTTCGCCGCTGCAAAAAAACTGATTAAGGGTCTCAAAAATGATTTAAAGGAGTCGGAAAGGGCAAAAGAGGAGGCCATCAAGGCTAAAGAAGAGGCCATCCAAGCAAAAGAAAAGGCTAAGAAGGCAAAGGACCGAGCTGAACAAGAAGGTTACGAGGTCGGCGTAACAAAGACCACAAAAACTTTCAAGGCTCAAGTCCCTGAGGTATGTAGTCATTATTGCCTCCAAGTATGGAATGAGGCACTCTCCCGAGCTGGGATTGAAGCTTCTTCCATCCTTTGGAAGGCAAAGAATGTCTACTTCCCCCCAGCCATCCGAGCCTCTACCATTTCCTAAATCACGGATAGTGCTGACATACAAGGAGCAGAGGACAAACAAAGTGAGATAGCTAAAGATCCCGTCTCCGATGAAAATCAGCCTCCCAAGCATGTTGAACTAATAGAAGGGGTGGCATTGGAGGATACACAGCCTCCTAATGACCCTAAGGAATCTTCCAAGGACAAACAGGGTGACCAGAAAATGGAGCTCGTCCTAGCTACAATTCCGATAACCTTGAGGGAAGATTCGAAAGGCAAAGGGATAGCTACTAAATCCTCGGCGCAACCTCAGCTTCCAAAAGATCTTACAGGGCCTTTAAAGTTAAAGCTGAAGCCATATTTGCTCTACTTTTCTCCATCTTTTTCTTTATCTCTTTTAATGTAATTTTTGGCAACTTGCGAGCAAATGTATCTCTTAAGAATTACACATCAATGAAAAAGAGCAAGTTATTTCTACCACAAATTCCAAATTTATTGCCTTTCTTTATATTTATACTTGTTATCCTTTTCATCTTACCTCAAGTTTGTCTGTTATATTAAGACAATAGTCTGTTTTTCTTTTCAGAAGTCTATTAATACATCCAAGGAAACAATCTGTAATGAATTAGGCAATAAATATATCCAATATACTTGCAAATGCTTTAAGTGATGCTCATGGGCTTCTACGCTTTTATCACTATCTTGGGGGTCTTCAAAATTTAAACGTAATTAAATTTTAACCAATGCTCAATCAGAATATCAACATACCTAATATATATTGATGGCAAGAAGTGTTAATTTTTCCAAAGTAGATGATCCGAGGACCAGACATAACTAAGGTTCTGTTTAACACTTGATAAGATATCAATTTAGATGAGGTATGTGGTCCAGGCATGACCAAGTTTCAGTTTGATACTTAGAAAAGTGAACTGAAGTGACAATTTTCCCAAAGTAGATGGTCCGAGGACCAGACATAATTAAGGTTCTGTTCAATACTTAATAAAATATCAATTTAGACGAGGTATGTGGTCCGAGGAGCCAAGCATGACCAAGTTTCAATTTGATACTTAGAAAAATGAACTGAAGTGTCAATTTTCCCAAAGTAGATGGTCCGAGGACGAGATATAACTAAGGTTCTGTTCAACACTTAATAAAATATCAATTTAGACGAGGTGTGTGGTCCGAGGAGCCAGGCATGACCAAGTTTTAGTTTGATAAAAAATGAACTGAAGTGTCAATTTTTCCAAAGTAGATGGTCTGAGGACCAAACATAACCAAGGTTCTGTTTAACACTTAATAAAAATATCAATTTAGACGAGGTATGTGGTCTGAGGAGCCAGGCATGACCAAATTTTAGTTTGATGTTTAGAAAAAGATGATAATCAACGAAATACAGTGTTAATAAAAATAAAAATGGCCGAAGTGCCTTTCACTTAATAATAATACCTTCGTAGGTTATTTACATTCTAGGGACGTTGTATAGCATATTCATCTAGATCTTCAAGATTATAAGCCCCTATGCCTACGACTGAGGTAATACGATAAGGTCCTTCCTAGTTGGGCCCCAGTTTTCCCCATGCTGGGTTCTTTGTAGTACCCAAAACTTTCCTCAGCACCAAGTCTCCAGGTGCAAGAGGCTATAGCTTTACATGAGAATCATACCCCTGCTTGAGTTTGTGTTGATAATAAGCTAGCTGAACCATGGCATTCTCTCGTCGTTCTTCAACTAAGTCTAGACTTCTCTCCGATAGATTATCATTGCTGCCTGGAGTGAAGGAGCTCGTCCTTAGTGTTGGAAACCCAGTTTCCAGAGGTATTATTGCCTCGGCTCCATAAGTCATGGAGAAGGGTGTTTCTCTTGTGGACCTTCGTGGTGTAGTTTGATATGTCCACAAGACGTGTGGCAGTTCTTCCATCCATCTTCCCTTAGCATCATCTAACATTTTCTTGAGGCCATTGACTATCACTTTATTGACCGCCTCGGCTTGCCCGTTCCCTTGAGGATAAGCTGGAGTGGAATATCTATTCGTGATGCCCAGATCACAACAGTATCTTCTAAAGGCCTTACTATCAAATTGTAGACCGTTATTTGAAATGAGAGTATGAGGGATTCCAAACCTGGTGACAATGTTCTTCCATACAAAATTTTTTGCTTCCATGTCTCTGATATTTGATAATGGCTCAGCTTCAACCCATTTGGAGAAATAGTCCGTTCCAACAAGTAACCACCTCCTATTCCCTGCTGCTTTTGGAAAAGGCCCAACAATGTCCAAGCCTCATTGAATAAAAGGCCAAGGACTAGACAGAGGATTAAGAACACCCCCTAGTTGATGTATGTTAGGAGCGAATCTTTGACATTGGTCACATTTCTTCGCATAATCCTGTGCTTCTCTCTGCATATTGGGCCACCAATATCCTTGAGTAGGAGCTCTATGAGCTAAAGACCTTCCTCTTCCGCAAATTCCTTCGTGCAATTCTTCTAAAAGTAACTCCGTTGCTTCTAGGTGAATACATACCAAATATGGTCCTGTATATGAGCGCTTATATAATTTTTGGTCCTCGAACAGCCAGAACCGAGGTGCTTTCCTACGTACCTTATCTGCTTCGGACCTTTCCTTGGGCAAGACATCATCTTTGAGGAATGTCACAATTGGATCCATCCAACTAGGCCCCATCCTAATTTGATGAATTCGGATAGCGTCATTACTCGTCTCCGTGGGTTTCCACAAATCTTCAACAAGGATAACCCGAGGTAGGCTTTGCGCTGAGGATGTTGCGAGTGTGGCCAAGGAATTAGCATGGGTATTCCCACACCTGGATACATGTAATAAAGAAAAAGATTCAAATTTGGATTGTATATACTTGACCTGGGTTAGGTATCCTTGCATTCTTGAATCTCTTGCCTCTAACTTCCCTTCTACTTAGCCTACCACCAATTGTGAATCCGAGAACATTTGTACCATCTTTCCTCCCATTTTATGAACCATGTTCATTCCGGCGAGGAGAGCTTCATATTCTGCCTTATTATTGGTGGCCAAGAACCCCAATCTCAAGGATTTCTCAAAAGTAATTCCCTTAGGGGATACCAAAACTAGCCCCACACCAAATCCTCTTTGATTTACTGCTCCATCAACGTACACCTTCCATAACGGAGGCTCTTTGCACGAAATCATGCCAACTGATTTTTCATCCATGCCTGATCCCTTAATATATTCTTCTAACGAGGGCTTAGCAAACTCCGCCACCAGATCCGTAATGACTTGCCCCTTTATAGAGGTGCAAGGCATATATTTGATATCAAAAGCCCCTAGAATAGTACCCCATTTGACAATCCTTTCCGTGTAGTCTGCACTCCGAGTATAGACTTAAGAAGAAGTTGAGTTAGAACAACAATTGTATGAGACTGGAAGTAATGGGGAAGCCTTCGTGTAGCATGCACCACTGCTAGGATTGCTTTCTCTAACGGTAAATAATTCACCTCGGCCTCATGTAGAGACTTGCTTATGTAATAAACTAGCCTTTGTACATTATCATCATCCCGTATAAGAACTAGACTAACTGCATGATTAGCTACTGCAATATACGCGAACAGAACTTCATTAATTTCTGGTCGAGACATAACGGGTGGTCATGAGAGATATTCTTTAAGCTGTTAAAAAGCCACCGCACACTCCTCTGTCCATTCAAATCCCTTCCACTTATTCAACAACCGAAAGAAAGGCCTACACCTGTCCGCAGACCGAGAAATAAATTGGTTGAGGGCAACAGTCATTCCTGTCAACCTCTGAACCTCTTTAGGATTCCGAGGTGGGTGTAAGTTGCTAATGTCTTTGACCTGGGCAGGATTAACCTCAATTCCCCGGTGAGTTACCATATAGCCTAGAAATTTTCCCGACCCCACACCAAAAGAACATTTAGAGGCATTAAGTCTCATTTTGTACTTTCTCAGCGTTTGAAAAGTGTTGCTTAGATCTTCCAGATACGTGGAAACTGCTTTAATCTTCACTACCATGTCGTCCACATATACCTCGATAGTTTTTCCCAGCTGTGGCTCAAACATCCTAGTCATCATCCTTTGATAGGTAGCTCCTGCGTTCTTCAAACCGAAGGGCATTACCTTATAATGATAATTTCCTGTGGGAGTGACAAATGCAGTCTTTTCCTGGTCCTCCACAGCTAAAGGTATTTGGTGATAACCTTGGAAAGCATCCAAAAAACTCATCCGAGGATGCCCAACAGTAGAATCCACCAACTGATCAATCCGAGGCATTAGGAAAGAATCTTTGGGACAAGCCTTGTTCAAATCTGTGAAGTCCACACAAACTCTCCACTTCCCATTTTTCTTTTTTACCACCACTGTATGAGCTAACCATTCAGGAGAAAAAACTTCTTTGATAGCACCCGCCTTCTTGAGTTTGAGCACCTCCTCCTTAACAGCCTCAAAATGCTCTTTGGAGGAGCGACGAGGTGGTTGCCTCCTCAGTACCACAACTGGATTGACATTTAAATGATGAAAAATAAAACTCGGATCAACCCCAGGGGCTTCGTAAGCATTCCATGCAAATACATCCACATTTTTCTTCAAAAACATAATCAACTCTGTCTTATCCTCCTGTGGCAATTGAACTCCCACTTGAAAGAATTTCTCAGGGTCATCATCTATAAGAACCCTTTCTAGTTCTTCACATGCAGGTTCTTCCACCGATGGTACTTCAATTGTGGCCAGAGACTTTGATTGCTATGACTTTCCATTAGCCGAGGCCGAGGACTCCGGTTTAGGCTGACGCATAATTGTAGCCGTGACACACTATCGAGCCATAGATTCACTTCCAAGCAGTTCCACCACCTGATCCTTAGAAGGAAATTTAACCTTGACATGCAAGGTTGAGGAAACGGCACCCAAAGCATGCAACCAAGGTCTTGCCACAATAGCTGTATAGGGAGAATAGGCGTCTACCACAATGAAATCTACGTTTACCACTTCCGGGCTTGATTACACAGGCAACCTAATTTGCCCCATTGGTATGACAGCCTTTCTCTCAAAGCTTATCAAGGGTGAATCATAAGCTATAAGATCTTCAAGCTTTAAGTTTAACCCTTTAAACAGGTCAGGGTACATGATATCTGCGTCACTCCCCTGATCGACCATCACCCTCCTCACATCGTATTCCCCTATCCTTAGGGTAACAACCAAGGCATCATCATATGGTTGGATAGTCTCGATTTTGTCCTCTTCCGAGAAACCCAAAATTGGTAGGACATTCGCCTTAATCCTCTTCGGCTGATCCCTTGATTCCTCGGCCAATCCTTCTAGGTGCAGCAAAAATAACATTGATTGTACCCAAAGAAGGCCTTGATGAAGGGCCACCATTGTTCGCCGCCCCTAAGTGGTTTCCTTGCCCATTAGGCTGATACAGGAATTGCTTTAACTTTCCCTCCTTAACCAATTGCTCCAAATGGTTCCACAGAGTCCGACAATCCTCAGTGGTATGACCCCTCTCCTAGTGATAATGGCAATGGAGATTTTGGTTGCGTCTTAAAGGGTCCCCTGCCATCTTATTGGGCCATTTGAAGTATAACTCATGCCTGATTTTCTCCAACAACTGTTGCACTGGTTCCTTGAAAATGGCGTCGACCACCGGTGGGACGGTAGGACCAACTTGTTTGGAAAAATCTCTCCCAGGCTTGTTGTTGTTGTATTTGTCCGACCTGAAATCCCTCCTTTCCTGAGGGATAACTTTCGCCTTACCATTTCCTTGCTGCTGATCTTCCTCAACCCTCTTGTACTCATCGATGCGATCCATGAGCCGACGCATGCTCCTAACAGGCTTTTTGGTCAAAGATTACCCCATAGACGGCGCCAATTGTAAGGACACAATTCGAGCCCCTGGCCCAAAATCCGAAGGGAAAGGGCCTAAAAGGCCTTTTTACAATAAATTTGTAGAGAGTGGGCTTGAAGTCTAGGTTCTAAAAATGGTTAAACAATAAAGAAAGATGTGCTTTGGGCCCTATGGCACAAATAAAGAGTTGTTTATATGAATATGAATAAAAAAACTCCTCTTCGGACACAATCCGATGATAGTTTATAATACTGCTTCTCAAGATAGATTACAATTGTGAATAGTCAAGTCTACAATTTCCTCTCACTTCTTTTCTTTTTTCTCCCCCTGTTACCGAAGGCCCCTTCTTTCTTTTATACTCCCTCCTTCTTCCCCTTCTCATCTTCCACCTCATGGTTAGACCGCTGGTTTAGATACTTATCCCATCCATTATCCCTGAAACCTCTGGAAACAGGGGCCAAGTTTCAAACCTGATGTTCAGGTCCCATTTCTCCATTAATGCGACCAGAATATCAGTTGCAGAGTCTTTAATGCGGGGGTGGTGGTTGCAGCTTTATCTTAGATATTCCACCGCCCTTTCTCTTATCCTCCATGTGTACCGTGTCTTCCCTAAACCATAAGAATTTCTATAACATAGCCTGGGGATATCAAACAACCCTTCTCTTACCTCGGCTTCACTAGCCGAGGACACAATCTTCCTCGGACATATTTATTCAGATATTATCACTTCTTTACCTAGTATTTTCTTATGGGTTAACCTTCATACACCCTTGGACCATCCTGTGTCTTCGGACTGGGCTTTTAGCTCGAAGAATACTCTTTGGGCCAACCCAAATATATTCCTGGGCCCAATGGCCCTACAGGAGGTTTGGAGATGGGTTTAAAAAAAATTAGGTTTGTAGCAAAAATGGTCAAGACCACAAATATCTTAGGAGATGTTGAGGGAGATGAGTGAAAGAAGGTTGAGAAGTTTAGTAAAGTGATTTTCTAGAGAAGAAATGGTGAGGGAGAAAATGGAAGTGGAAGGGGAGAGTGAATAGTGACAATGGAAGAACAGGGAAAAGTGAGGAAGAAAGAATGTTAGGACATATATGATTCTATGTTAGGAAGATATGTCACTATTTTATGTAATTGACTAATCCATTAACAAAACGCACTTTACTTGTAATTGGGTAGATCTAGGATGTGTTTAATACTTCAAGGAACAAGAGTTCAAGTTCAAGTGTTAAAGCCATGCAAGTCTATCCAAGATTCAAGTGTGAAAAGTGTTGTTCATTAAAGCTTGACAGCTAGCATTTATTGAGACTTGAAGAGCTGTTTCAGCCCGTGGCTCGACAACAGCTCGACAGATAGGGTATTTGTCGAGGTTTATGAAACTCAGAATTTCTGGTCTGTTTTTCATTCAATACGTGATTATATGTTTGGTCTTTCTTTTCTCACAACCTTAGACATATAAAAGGATTATTTTAAGGGCTGTATCAGGTTGCACAGCCAAGAGCACAATTGCACAAGAGCATAATTCTTCAAGTGTGACTGAAAACCTAGTTTGCCCTAATTCTTGAAGAAGCTGCTGTGTTTGTACACCATAGGGTTTTGTGACCAAGCAACTTCGTGATCTTCATCGTGTGATGAACTGAAGAACTTTGCAGCCAACAATCTTCTCTAGTTGGTGATTGAAGTTGCGTACTGGGATCCACGCAATTAGTTAGTCACGTACTGGGAGCCATGCATTGAAAATGAAAGATTGTCACTACAGAACAAGTCCAATTGGGTATTGGGGTAAGGTTTCAACTGTAAGTTGGTATAAGGTACTGTGATTCCTTTACTTATAATCGCTTGTTGTGATAATAGTGAATTCTTGGGAGTGGTGACCTTAAAATCACCCGGTGGGGTTTTTGCCTCAAAGGTTTTCCTCATTCGTAAACAAATCACCGTGTCAATTTATTTTCTACTGCATACTTTAGTTAATTGGTGATTTTTTTGTGTTACCACGTGCTTGCATGTTAATTTGATTAATTAATAAACTTGGCTAATTAATCAATTAATTCATCACAAGGGGTCAACACATTCTTGGCCTATCAAGCGGTATCAGAGCAAGCACACTTTGATTAGGGTTAATCTTTGTGTGTGATCCATTGATCCCTGTTTATCATGGATAGAGGACAATCTCTTATTATACCTCCATTGTTTGATGGTACGAACTATGCATATTGGAAAGTATGCATGAAATCTTTCTTGCAATCTCTAGACAAGAAGGTGTGGCAAGCTGTAGAGATAGGCTGGACCAAGTCAAAGGAAGCGCTGGCTGATTGGGATGATGCTAAGATGAAGGCCGATTGTCAATGTCCTTTTATTTAGTACAATCACTAATGAGGAGTTCAAGAAAATATCCTCCACTGAAACTGCTAAGGATGCATGCTTCATTCTCCAAACAACCTATGAGGGAATTAAGGTTGTTAAGGATTCGAAGCTTCAGATGCTCACTACAAGCTTCGAAGAGATTAAGATAAAGGAGGATGAGTCGTTCGATGAGTTCTATGCTAAGCTCAAGGACATAGTGAACTCAGCTTTTAATCTTGGGGAAACCATTCCTAAACCTAAGATTGTGAGAAAGGTGCTCAGATCTCTACTTGAGATATTCCATGCCAAGATCACTGCCATTAAGGAATCAAAGGACATTGACAAAATTCCTTTGATAGAGTTGGTTGGGAATTTGCAGACCTATGAGTTGGGTTTGACAAGGATCGGGAAATCGAGCAAGAGCAAAAGCATGGCACTGAAGGCCAATAGCAGTGACATTGATGAGTCTTTCGATAATGAAGATTCTAAAATGAAGTCCTACATCACCCAGCAATCCAAGAAGTTCATGAAGAATGCCAATGCGAAGGACTTTGACAATGACCATAGGCAATCCAATTCTTCTCAGTTCAAGAGCTAAGAGAAATGAAGTAGGATGCAAGGGATGGCGGTCAATACACTGTTCCCTCAGGACCTAAGTGCTTTGGATGTCAAGGCTTCGAACACATGAAATAGAAGTGCCCCACTTATCTTAAGTCTATTGAGAAAAGAAAGGCACTTGCTACTACATTGAGCGACATTGAACCTAAGGATGATTCTGAAAATGAGGATGATGGAATCCTGAATGCCTTCACCATCACTGTCAATCCTATTGAAGGGATTGTAGAAGATGTGGAAGAAGAAGAAAACTTGGTGGAGTCAAAATTTGAGAAGATGGATGAACAAGATGACATCCACACTACCTATGAAAAGTTATCAAAGTCTCGGAAAAGCATGAAAAGTCGTATAGGTTGGCCACCAAGAAGCTCAGTGATCTGGAGCTTGAACTTGAAGAAGTCTCCACAAAGTTTGATGAAGCCAATCAGACTATAGGAGCACTGAGGTTTGAGAACAATTTCCTAGCTGAGAAGACCAAGAAGCTTGAGGCAGAACTGTTCCAAGTCAGAGCTCAGCTGGAAAGGACTTTAATCGCTAAGCTCGATGAGATGCTTAGTCTTCAGAAATTAGCTTCTGATCGAACCAGTTTAGGGTATGATTTCTCTTTTTCTAATATTGCTTCTACTAGTACTACTGTTTTTGTTCCTCCTAGTAATAATGTTGATATCGAGAACACTAATGTCAAAACTGATTTAGCCAGTAAGAACATAGACAAGGATAAATTTATCTTAGGAGCACCCCTAAGCAGGATAAGAAAGAAGCTAAAAACCCTAGGGCTAAGAAGGATAACTCTCAAAAGCCTAAACAGAAAAAGCAGCATCTTTGTCATCACTATGGAGCAGCCGGTCATACTCGACCTAATTGCTATAAGAAGTTAGCCACTCAACAGAGCAACGGCATGATCGTATTGGGAAACCAGAATCAGTTTCCATCCTCTTTTGCTCCTCTTGGAGATCTTTTCAAAGCCCTCATGTTCCTTTTGAACTTGAATGGTTTCAATTCTTTCTCCTCACCACCGGTTCAAGGGTTTGCTTAGAGAAAAGGTTCTTCCAAGGTGTGGAAGGAAAAGGGCTCCAAGTGATTTAGTCACTTTTTCTCTCTCTCCCTCTTTTTGTTAAGTTTGCATTACTTGTGTGTTTTACTTTAGTGTTTTGAGTCAATCTAGTTTTATGCTTTGCATTGTTTTGTTTTTCAATTTTTTTTCATTCATAAATTTTTATTTTTTTTGAAAAATAAGAAAAATACAAAAACAGTGTGTGTTTGTATACATTGGTACTTGTGTACCTTGAATGGCCAATGAAACAAAGTTTTCTAAACTTTGTATCTCTTGTAGCTTAGATGAGCATCTCAATGCACAACTAAGCAAGTGAGCTTTGTGGCTCATGTTTGTGATGAGTAAGATTAAGTTAACTCTTGTATTTAACACTCGTATCTCTCTTTTTGACAGGAAGGACTAGAAAGTCCTAAGAGAAAGGCATAAATAACCATCTCACCATTGTTGCCCTCCAATCGTGAAATGACATCTGTATGCTTCGGCATAGCAAAAGTGCAATGTCAAATGCTTAACATAATTGGGTGTTTCTTTTCTATCTCTTATATGCCCATGCATGGTTTGCTTAAAAGAAAAATATGCAAAGAAAAATAAAAGCAAAAATATCAAAATGCTTTATATATGATTGCAAGCGTGATGTGGGAGTTATAGGATGTACCTTGAAGGTGATAGTCCCCATCAAACAATTATGATTATGTGTGAGTTAAAGTGATTTTCTCATATCTCAAATCGTAATAACATGTATACACTTATGCAATCTTGCGATGTCTTTCACACACAACACGTAATATTTTTTGCTACTTTTGATACATGTGCAGGTACAATGTGATTTGGCCATCATAAGGTTTACATGTGTTAATGTATGCTCACTAAATTGTCTTGACTTGTTTTTGAAATATAAAATTGGTTAGACTTGTTAAGTGTGTGTGTGTGTGTGTGTGTGTGTGTGTGTGTGTGTGTGTGTTTTAGGATCTATGTGCTTAACAATTTTTGTCAAGAGATGTTTTTGAGAGATCAAAATGTTGTTTGGATCCTTGGTTGAGTTGCATGCTTGATTGCATTCATATCTGAGTTTTTCTCTTATTGAAAAACTATTTTTAAGCAATCTTGACAGCTCCTCGACACCTCTTGATACTTGGCTTATCTATTGAGCTCTTAAGTTGTTTTTTATCGCAATCTTGACACCTTTCGATAGCTAAGTGGATCGATCGAGAATTTTTCTGTCCCCTCGATAGCTCCTTGACAGGTACCTCGATCTATCGAGCTTCTTTTGCCTTGGACACCTGCTCGATAGCTACTTCTATCGACCTCTTTAAAGCTCAACAGATCCTCGACACCTCTTGATCTGTCGAGAATTACTAAGGTGCTATATAAGGGGCGCTCGCGATCTCAGACTCATTTTGCTCAATCTCTCTCGATTGCTCTCAACCGTTTCACCTCCCAAACACACCTCTCTTCCTTACCCCAAACTTCTTCCTCAAGGATTTTTTGGCCTAGATCAAGTGTTTCTTCATTTGGTAAATGTCTAAATCCCTCATATTCATGCATTTCATGGTTTTTAACCTAAGTTTTTGGGATTATTGAAAATTTTGGGGTTTTTCAAAATCAAAGAGGTTTTTGCAAAATTGTTGGGATGGGTTTTGAAGATTTGATCTTAAAAACTTCATACATTGAATCTCATGTGCATTATAACTATATTTTCATGCATTTAGATGTGTGTTATATATGTTATCTGATTGTGTGCTAGTAGGATCGGATTGAGTCATGATGCTTTCTCTATTGCATGTCACATGTTCATCCATTCTCATGCATACGTTCTTTCTTTTCAATATATTTGAACTACTTGGGACTTTTTTGATTGTCTTTTTCTCCCTCTCTCTCTTCTGTTTGCGTTAGTCTGCTTCTATGGCACCCAAACGTAAATTTGTTCCATCTCGGAACCCTCTTTGTTCCAGGGCATCCTCTTCTGCTGATCCTACTCCCTCACACGTTCGGTTTCGTGATGAGAAGGCCAAATCGGACTTCTTTGAGAACTTTTCCCGACAAGGCATTCATTCGAAATGCCAAGTCATCTTGTTGGACTTCTCTGACACTGACCTACCTACTGTCATTCATAGTAGGGGTTGGGAGTCACTGTGTGACATCCCGGTCACATGTCTATCCGTGTTAATCCAGGAGTTTTACTCCAACATGCATGGATTCGATTATTCAGTACCTCAGTTTTCCACTCGCGTTCGAGGTACGCGCATCGTGGTCACTCCGGTTCTTGTATCTGACATGCTCCACGTCCCTAGGGTAGCACATCCTGACTACCATGGTTATGAGCGTCTTAAGATTAAGTCAAAAGACAAGCTTATATCAGCTTTTTGTGAGTGACCTTCTGATTGGGGAGAGCATCAGTTCAGTTATTGTTCAAGCTTTGCTAAAGGCCCTCGGTATTTGAACATGGTTATGACTTTTGTTCTTCATCCCCTATCTCATTATAACTCTATCACAGAGCCCTGTGCTCAGTTTTTGCTTTTCCTTCTTGAGCATCTTACCATAGATTTTTCTTCTCACTTCATTCTTTCCCTCATAGATGTGTATAAAGGTACGGCAACCCATGATAAGCTCATCTTCCCTTCTACTATCATGAGGATTCTAAGCTATTTTTCTGTTCCCTTTCCGGTTTCAGACCACTTCTCTGTTATGGGTGCTATAGATGCTGCTATCATTAAACGGAGCGAGGCGCAGCTACATTCGAGGCGGTCTTGATCCACAGCTCCTCCCACTCCTTCGGCTCCATCCACACCTGCTCCCTCTTCTTCTACGAGCGGTGTGACTCTCGAGGACATCATGGCGCAGCTTCAGCGCATGGATGCTCACCTCGACACTCTCAGTGATGATTTGTGTCAAGTGAACACCTGTGTTGGTTATATTGCACGATGGCAGGTAGTTATGGGTGGCTTCGTTACTTCTCCTCCACTTACTCCAGAGGCTTCTGAGGATGAGGATGATGTTGATGATGCTACTGCTTCCGATGTTGAGGATGATGGCGATGCTCGCTCTTCCAGTGCTGACGACATGTCTACTTGACACTCTTACCCTTTGTCACTCGTGACAAAAAGGGGGAGTAGTTTGGGTTATAAGAGTAGTCATAGTTAGGGAGAGAGTTAGTATAGGAGATATTTGTTAGAGGGAGTGTTGATTTTGAGGGATGTAGTGAGGATTTCATGTATCATTATCTTTCTCTCTATTTTTAGATACATTGCTCATGTACCTTAGATCTTGTGATCATTTTGTGATAGCAAACCTTGTACTTGTTGATATATATACATTGTGAGATTGTTATTACAGTTCTTTCACCTATCTCTCCATGTGTTTTTTCTTTTCTCTCTTTATACACATGTTTCTTATTTTATTGTATGCAATCGTTTATTTCTGTTTCACACAATGATGCCTTGATGAGTTTTGTTTAAGTTTTTTAGAAATACAGGTTGTCAAAGTCTTCCTTGCCATGAACTCTCTTCTTGCAAAGTTTTTCAAGAGTTTGTGTTAGGATAGATTTTATTGTACTTAACAAGTGAGTCTGAGTTGAGTGATTTATGACTTCTCTCATGTGCTCATTTGTTTGTTGTGGTTTTGTCACAGATTACCAAAGGGGGATATTGTTAGGATATATGTGATTCTATGTTAGGAACATATGTCACTATTTTATGTAAATGGCTAATCTTTTGACAAAACGTACTTTACTTGTAATTGGGTAGATTTAGGATGTGTTTAATACTTCAAGGAACAAGAGTTCAAGTTCAAGTGTTAAAGCCATGCAATTTTGTCTAAGATTCAAGTATGAAAAGTGCGATTCAAGTATGAAAAGTGCTATTCATTAAAGCTCGACAGCTAGCATCTATCGAGACTTGAAGAGCTGTTCTAGCTCGTGGCTCGACAGTAACTCGACAAATAGGGTATCTATCGAGGTTTATGAAACTTAGAATTTTTGGTCTGTTTTTCATTCAATCCGTGATTGTATGTTTGGGCTTTCTTTTCTCACAACCCTAGACATATAAAAGAATTTTTTTAAGGGTCGTATCAGATTGCATAGCCAAGAGCACAATTGCACAAGAGCATAATTCCTCAAGTGTAACCGAAAACCTAGTTTGCCCTAGTTCTTGAAGAAGCTGCTGTGTTTGTACACCATAGGGTTTTATGACCAAGCAACTTCATGATCTTCATCGTGTGATGAACTGAAGAACTTTGCAGCCAACAATCTTCTCTAGTTGGTGATTAAAGTCGTGTACAGGGATCCGCGCAATTGGTTAGTCACGTATTGGGAGCCATGCATTGAAAAGGAGAGATTGTCACTACAGAACAAGTCCAATTGGGTATTGGGGTAAGGGTTCAACTCTAGGTTGGTATAAGGTACTGGGATTCCTTTACTTGTAACCACTTGTTTTGATAATAGTGAATTCTCGAGAGTGTTGACCTTATAATCACCCGGTGGGGTTTTTGCCTCGAAGGTTTTTCCCATTTGTAAACAAATCACTGTGTCAATTTATTTTTCGCTACATACTTTAGTTAATTGGTGATTTGTTTGTGCTACCATGCGTTTGCATGTTAGTTTGATTAATTAATAAACTTAGCTAATTAATCAATTAATTCATCACAATGGGTCAATACATTCTTGACCTATCAAAGAAGATAAAAATAAAATAAAAAAAAAGGAGACAAGAGACATGGGAGCCAAAATTCGCCCCCCCCCCTTTGTTTTAACAAATCTAAGTTGTTGAGTCAACTCAGGTTTGACTGAGTTAACTCAGTTTACTCCCAAAAAAAAAAGTTTTTTGTTTTGTTTTTCTTTAAGAGAAAGGACAAAATCAAGAAGAAAAAAAAACTTTTCAAAAATAAATTCCAAAGCTAGATGACATCAATTTCAAAATTTTGTGACTTCAAAGGAAAATGAATTCTTAGAGATGATCAAGGACAAAGAATACTTTTGTTCAAAAAGAAAAATTTTAGTTTTTTAGTTTTTTTTTTTTCCTTTAAAATCCTGTCTAAAGATTCAAAATTCAAAAAGAAAATTAAAATCAAATCATATTTTCTTCAAATATCAAGATTTTCAAAAGTCATGCGTCAATTCGCAAACTAGGGGCATTCAACTATGCTTCATTCATTTTCAAAAAAAAAAAAAAAAGAGAGAGATCATCATCATCTTTTCAAAAAAAAATAAATCGTCAATCAAGGTTCCTAAAAAATCATGCATCAATTTACACACTAGGGGCATTTAGCTATGCCTCATTTAGGTTCTTACAAGAATAAGTCCATACACATCAAAGTCATCAAATGCGAAGATCAAAGAGAGGCCGTTCATGAGTTATACAAATCAACTAAATGAACCCTTGTTTCTTTTGTAGGAAATCTTCAAAGGATAAATCTCCATGAACAAATCTTCAAAGGACAAATCCCCATGAAAGGACAAATCGCCATGAACACATCTTCATAAAAGGAAAAATCTTCTAAACAAATCTTCAAATGACAAATCTCTGTGAACAAATCTTCAAAGGACAAATCTCCGTGAACAAATCTTCAATGGACAAATCTCCAAGAACAAATCTTCAATGGACAAATCTCCATGAACAAATCTTCAAATGATAAATGTCCATGAACAAATCTTCAATGGACAAATCTCCATGAACAAATCTTTAAATGACAAATCTCCAAGAGCAAAACTTTAAAGGACAAATCTCCATGAACAATCTCTTGGTTGCCGCAGTTCAGGTTCCGAGGTAGAGAAGCCCCTTGGCTACCTTTTATCAAGTTCAAGGTAGAGAAGCCCCTTAGTCGCCACAATTCAAGTTCCAAGGTAGAGAAACCCCTTGGTTACCTTTTATCAAGATCGAGGTAGAGAAACCCCTTGATTACCACAATTTAGGTTACAAGGTAGAGAAGCCCCTTGGTCACCACAACCTAGGTTCCGAGGTAGAGAAGCTCCTTGGTTACCTTCCATCAAGTTCGAGGTAAAGAAGCCCCTTGATCACTCCCACATATGGATTGAGATAGAGAAGCCTCTCAATCCACGCCACATACAGACTGAGATAGAGAAGCCTCTTAGTAACTTCAGTTATCAAGATTCATTTCAAAATTTATCAGTTATCAAGTAGGTAAAGTATTCACAATTTTCATTTTTGTCAAACCGCAAGGCACTAGTTCTATGTCCCAATGTTTTAGATTCTAGGGCTAGGTAACTTTGAAAAAGTCAACCTCAATTAAATCGTGGCTGCTAAAATCAGTGCCTTTGTTTTACATTGACATTTTCTTTGTAAGCTCTGTGAATGAGGGTCATTCTGTAGACACTCGATTTTGTACCCATAATTTAATCAAGGAAGATGGCTAGAATGACCATTCGTATACCCAAAATTCATGATTGCATTACATGCATTAATTCATTCATTGCATATCATAAAAATGAAAATTCATATACCATTCTAATGGTCGTGACGGTATGTTCAATTTTCAAATCAGACCATTGGATTGAAAGATATAGCATGATCAAGTTTGCACGGTGTGCATGCATTTTGTTTAGGTGGAACCAACCACACATGATTAATTTAAATTAATTCTGATTGGCTAGACGATTAAAATTAATTAAATAATTTTATGATTGGTTGTTAGTTAGTATTAAAAATAGGCTTGCTTGAATGGGAATAAAGAGAATAATCAGATAACTACAAGATTGTGGATAGTCAAGACTTTTTGGAGTGTTTATGTAGAAGATAATCATTGCTGTAGAGACCTGAATCATCAGAAAATGAGTTTAATTTTTAGAATATAGATAAAAAACACACCTAAGTGCAAATCTCGACTCAAAACCCCTCAAAAAAGGAGTCCAAAATGGACTTAAACTCAAACACGGGTCCAGCACCCAAGAGGGCCATTTGGCACAAATCATGGGCACAACTTGAGGGCTCCTGAATTGAGATAAATCTTATCCTTTTCGATTTTTTAGAGATAAGGATGCGCCCCAATTCGTATTCTGATCATTCAACTAATTTTTTGAACATCTTAGCCACTATAAATAGAGGATGCCTCTCAAAATTCAGCACACTTTTTCACACTCTCTGACCCCCCCCCCCCTCTTTCTAGCTCTTCTCTTCTCTTCTCTTCTCTTCTCTCTTAGGAATCTCTTTTCTGTAAGCAAAATATTTTAGGCTTCAAAGAGTTGAATAAATTTCTTTGAATCCTAAAATATCCATTCACAAAGAAGAGCACGCTCATGCAAGAGGTAGTCTATTTCCTCTCTTTTTTTTCCTAGTTTTTTTCTATTAATTTTATTTGGTGGTGCCAAAATTGATTTAAGGTTTTTTATTATTTATGATTCTTGATGTAATTGTCATGTTTTGTTTAAATTTTTTTAAAATATGTTATAGTTGATTTCTCTCTTGAATTTCAAAATCTGCTAATTAATAAAGATCTCTTTAAACTAAAAACTAATCTGAATTTTTCAGATATAATTTTTTTAAACTAAAAACTTATCTATATTTTCATTAAATACAGATCTGATTTTTTTAACACATAAAACTTATCTGTATTTTCATTTAAGACAGATCTAATTTTTTTAAACAAACAAAACTAATCTGTATTTTCATTAAATACAAATCTGATTTTTTTAACATAAAAATTCATCTGTATTTTCATAAAATACAAATCTGATCTCTTTTAACTCTCAAAACTGATCAGTATTTCTCAAAACTGATTTGTATTTCCTTAAATGCATATTGGATTTTTTTAGAAAAAGTTTTCTTGGATACAATTGCAGATTTTGATATTTAAAAGAAGAAATTAAAAGTTGGGTTGAAGTTTTGTATATGTGATGCATGTCCAACATCAAATCTAATTTTTTTTTACATATAAACCAAAAAATCTTTTTTTTTTTTTTTATTGTTCAAAACAAATATGATTTTTCTTGAAAAAATCACTTTTTTAACTTCACACAAAAACAAGTCCAACATTTTTTTTAACAAAAATCTTGTTCTTTTCTTTACATAAAAACATATTTGATTTTTCTTTATAAATCTCAATTTTTTTTAATTCACAAAACAAATCTAAATTTTTCTAAAAAAGAGGATGCATTCATAAGATAAACTTATTTGAGTTAGTGTTAGTGTTTGTCATGTATGTGCAACATATCATTCACATCATGCAAAAAGGGTATATTGGTCGTTAGAGTCTAAAAGACCAAACTTTGTCTAGGTGGAATGAGTGTCTAACACCTTCACATTCCGTAACCTAGCCCCCGAACTTAGTTCTTTTGGATAGGTAAATCTGTACTTTGTCTTTCCTTTTATTTTTGGGTAAATTGTAACAAGGACAAAAAGTTACGTATTCTTTTGCATAGATTGTAACTAGGACCCAAATTTTTGTAAGGTTTAATTTACCAAGATTGTATTTATTTTTAATTCAATTAATGACAATGAAGCATTTTGATCATGTAATTTTGTATTTCTTTTTTTCTTTTTTCTTTTTTTGTACAAAAAAATAAGTGGTGACTGCACACCACTTACCCAAAAAGAGAGGTGCCCTTAAAAGTACCCAAATTTCCTTTTTGAGAATACCCCCAGTTTTGTGGTCTCTCACAATATCATATATTGCCTAGAATATTCTCATGAAAAATATATTGCGAACATTATTCCAATGGGATCAATGCCAACATAAAACTCAAACCATTCCAACAACAATGGCAACAACGTAGCAGCTCAGCAATGGAGGCAACATGATCAATGGACCCAATCCTTCACCTGCTCCACATCAGACTATTCTAAAAGTATACCCCCTAAACCTAAAAAATGACCAAAATCCCCCTAAGCCTAAAAAGAGACCAAGATACCCCCCCTAAACATAATCAATGCCCGAAATACTCCCAAATACTTAAAAATGACTAAAATACCCCTAAAACCTGAAAATGATCAAAATACCCGTAAAACTCTAAAAAAGACCAAAATACCCCCTAAGCCTAAAAAAATGAACAAAAGTATCCTCTAAACATAAAAATGTCCAAAATAACCCTGAAGCCTACAAAAAGACCAAAATATTCCTAAAACCTAAAAAAGGACTGAAATACCCTAGAAACCTAAATAATGACTGAAACCGAAGCACTCTTGAAACCTAAAAATGACCGAAATACCCCCGAAACCTAAAAAATGACCAAAATACCCCCAAGACCAAAATATCCTCAATCATTTTTTAGGTTTATGAGGTATTTTGGTCAATTTTTAGGTTTCGAAGTGATTTCGATCATTTTTTACGTTTCTTGGTGATTTTGGTCATATTTAGGTTTCGAGGGTATTTCAATCATTTTTTAAGGGATTGTTTTGGTCATTTTTTAGGTTTTGGGGGTATTTTACTCTTTTTTAGGCATCGAGATTATTTTGATCATATTCTAGGTTTCAGGGATATTTTGGTCATTTTCTAGGTTTCGAGGGGGGTATTTTGGTTATTTTTTAGGTTTAGGAGACAAACAAACAACTAGTATAGGTTATTTTAAGAAAAAAATAATAATAATAATTTGAAAAAAAAATTCTAATTTAAAACCTATGGCAGCAGTTTTAAAACCGCCGTAATAGATCATTTAAAAAAGAAAAAGAGTAAACACTATTACAACACTTTTAAAAGTGCTGTAATACATCTTCAATATGAGCAAACCTACAGTGGCAGTTTTAAAACTGCCATAATAGGTGATTTATAGAAGAAAAAGAGTAAACCCTATTACAACACTTTTAAAAGCGCTGTAATAGATCATCTACAGAAGAAAAAAAGTAAACCCTAGTACAACACTTTTAAAAGCGCTATAATAGGTCTTCAATATGAGCAAACCTATAGCAGCGGTTTTAAAACTATCGTAATAGGTCATTTACAGAAGAAAAAGAGTAAGTCCTATTACAGTGCTTTTAAAAGTGCAGTAGTAGGTCATTTATAGAAGAGAAAGAGCAAACCCTATTACAGCACTTTTAAAAGAGTAAACCCTATTATAGTACTTTTAAAAGCATTGTAATAGGTTTTTCATATGAGCAAACCTATAGCGGCGATTTAAAACCGCTGTAATAGGAAATAATTATTTTAAAGCCGCCAAAATAGGGTTTACATATGAAGAAGTCTATAGCGGGGGTTTTAAAAATGAAACAAAAAATTGAAAATTCAACCTCATAGTGGCAGTTTTAAAACGCCATAATAGGTCAACCTATACCAATGGTGTCGAAACTGCCATTATAGGAGACCTATAGCAGCGATTTAATAAACTACCGTAATAGGTCAACCTATACTAGCAGTTTCTAAAAGCGCTGCTATAGGTCTCCAACAGCGGCGGTTTTGAAAAGTGCCAAGAAAAAACGCTCTTGTAGGACAAGTTTTTTTTGTAGCGAGGGATTTATGAGTGGTGTGTACACAAAGGCTTGTGGGACCCACAGACTAGTTGTCGGGATCAGGAGCATCTACCCGTCGGGCTTATGTCCTTATCTGTTGGGCTTATCTACCCCATATGTGGGGTATCCCTTTACTCGTTGGCGTGTTCCCATTCACATCCGTTAGTACAGGCCTAGTCTTGTTCGTCGGTTACATGGATAGTCACCTGGTAGGACCTCTGAAGAAGAAAGAAAGGTTAGCTCGTCGAACCCATCCTACATGACCCGACAGATCCTTGACCCCATGGGATCCATTGGACGGGACCACACTTCCCGAAGGACGGCAGGTTTCATAGGTGTATGGTTGGGAAAAAATGCCCTTATTAGTGACACTCCACCCATTATTGATTCGGCTTTGCATGGAACATTTTTTAATGGAGCCCTTCATTGGTTTGTTATTAATGATGGGAGGACATCTATGTGTTCTTTTAACATTGATGATGAGAAATTCCAACCATTCCCAGCACCTTCGCAATTTGCTGAGTACGACATGATCTCCTACAAAATGGGAGAGAGGATGAGCATGGGTGTTTTGAAGGATCATCTCTTTATATGTCTTCCTTTGAATAATTCAGTTCTTGAAATATCGGTGCTGGGGGACTATGGTGTTTGAGAATCTAGGATTAGACAACATGTCATCAAATTGCCAACTAATATGTAGACAGATCTAAAACAATAACTGTAAGGACACAATTCAAATTCCCAATCTACGACTGGAAGGAAATGGGCTTGAAAAACCTATTTTTTACAATAAATTTGTAGAGGATGGGTTTGTAATCTAGATTTCAAGGATGGTTTAGATAACAAGGAAAAGAACGGGCTTTGGGCCCAATGTCACGAAATAAAGAGTTATTTGCAAGAGTAAGACTGAAAATTCCTCCTCGGACACAATCCGAGGATAGTTTATAATAGTATTTCCTAAGGTTGGATACAATTATTGATTATCATCTACTATTGGCCCTTTTTCTTACTGAAAAAGCCTCCCTCCTCTTCGAAGGTCTTCCCCTTTATTTATACTCCCTCTTCTTCTCTTCATCATCTTCCACCTCATGGTTGCAATGCTGGTTTAGGATACTTGTCCCATCAATTTTTCCCTAAAGTCCGCTGGGGTCAGGGACCAAGTTCCAAACTTCATGCTCAGGTCCCATCTTTCCATCTATGTAGTCAGTATATCAATTACAGAGCTTTTAATGTATGGGCAGTGGTAGCAGCTTTACCTTAGATATTCCACCACTCTTTCTATTGTCCTCCACATGTACTGTGTATTCCCGTAGTCATAGGATTCTTTATAACATAACCCGGGGACACTAAACCTCTCTTTCTATGTCCTCGGCTTAACAATCCGAGGACAAATCTACTCCTTGGACGTAATTGGTCATTCGTTTATCATATCTTTACTTGGCATTACTTTATGAGATACATTCAGATACTCCAAGATCATTTTGATGTCTTCGGATTTGGGTTTCTAGCCCAAAAGACTTCGTTGGGCCATCCTTGGTAAATTACTGGGCCCAATGCCCCTACAATAGTCCCTCGAGATTCTTTATTTCTTCACCTCGGGAGGAAAATAGGATCTCGACTTAAAACACCTTTTTATCTTACGAAATTTTGGCAATATTGCTGACGGGGAAATAACTTTTGAATTACCCGTCGCGTGTTCCCGATGCTTCGGTATGCGAAATGCCCCCGAATTAATTGCTAGCGCCTCTATGTCCCCCATGTTTCAAAGATGTGACACATATCCAACGGTTGAGAGCGATTCCTGTGTTGAGGCGGGAATTCGCCCACTTCATAACTCCTTTTGATATATAAGTACTAACTTCCTTCAAAATTCTTCACACTACAGTAACCTTATAACGTACCTGCCACATTTGCCATTTTCCCGTACCTTCTCTTTTTATCAAATACCCTGTCTGAGGTGACCGTGCCTTCTTCTTTTTTAAAGTAAGTTCTTCAATACTCTCTCCCCTCCTTATCAACTCTTTGTTTCTTTTGTTTCTTTCCTTCCCCATCTTTTTCTTTTTCTCTGTATCTTTCATCCTCGGCGTAGTTCTTTTTTAGTTTTTTTCGCACCCCCCTTTTTCAAAGATGGGTAGATTTGCATCCCTAGTGGATTCAAACGAAAAAATAGAGCAGTTCAAGGTTAAGTACAAAATCCCCTCGGACGTATCTATTAGGTACTGTAACGAGGAGGAATATTATGTAAAAAGAAAAACGGGGGAGGTTGTAATCCCGATGATTGCGTTCATCGAAGGGGGAATGAAAATCCCCATGGGAACCGTGACTAGGGACTATCTTAGGGCTTTTAGATTAGCTCCCACCCAATGCATCCCAAATGTCTTTAGGATCCTAGGTTCCATAGATGCCTTAAATGAGAAGATGAACCTAGGGCTCACTCACCACGATGTGAACTGGGTTTATAACCTCCATTACCTAACAAAGAAAGACGAATATTACCTAAAATCTAGACACCCAGAAGTTAGGCTAATTCAGTGTCTGCCTGAATCTAATAAGGGCCTAAAAAACGACTTCTTGATCGTATCAGGAAATTGGCACGACGGCCTCCCCTGTCCAACAAGGGAAGGGACTCCAGGTGAAGTTTTTTTTGGCTTCTATATAGAACCCTTAAAACCATTATATTATTATATACATACTATTTTGTTTTTTTGTCTTTTTACTTATTCTTACCCTTTTCTGTTTGGATAACTCTACAGATCCACACGCAGCGGATCGTCATCCTAATCTTGTCGATTTCAGACGGTTGGATAGGATCCTACAAGCCGAGGTTTTTGTGCATACTGACGGCCAACTCTGAGCGGCTCATCTGATCCTCGGCTACACTCCGATTTCCAAAGCTTTTCAGGCGCCGAAGTGCGTGATCAAAGCCCACGACCCTCGCCTTCCTCGGATTAGCGTTGCCGTTGAAGGTTTCCTGCTACCGGAGGGGACTCCTATTCCTCAAGGTACTTTGGTCACCCAACCAATCCAACCACCACAACCTATTCCAGTTGGGATTCCCATAGTCCCTTTTCCTACACAATCCATCCCTGGTGAAGTTACGTCTTTCCACCCTACCGTAAAGGAAGAAGAAGAAATAGTTGAGGTATCTGATTCCGAGGACGAGTTCGAGGTTTTTAATCAACCCCACTCTCCGGAAGATTCAATTCCCATCCTCGGCACGTCCACACAAGTTTTGCAAGCCACTACTCAACAGCCTGATAACATGGGCATTCAACATAAGATCAAGCCCAGCCTAAAAGATGTACTTGAGGGCGTTGACAAAGGCCTTAGAGCCCAAGAACCTCCTAAAGAGGTGCGCCCTCGGACCCAAGAAAAGGGTGCTGACAAAGGCCCTGAGACTAGGCTCCCTCCTCCTCCCCCTCCTTCCCAAACTCAACGCACCAACACAGCTGACCTTAAAAGGAAAAGGGATCAGCCGAAAGGAAAGGAAGTGATGGAGGCAGGAAAGGGCTCTCTTCGTAAGGAGCCCAAGATTGAAAAGGGTGGTAAGCAGGCCCGCACTGTGCAAACTAGGTCGGAAAAAAGAACCGAACAGCAGGTGGCCGTGCACGCCCATTTATGGCTTCCTGACATGTCCATGGATGACCAGGCTATCACCATGGACGCATCCATCAGAAACTCCGATGAGGGGACAGCTGCATGCGTCGCAGATGCATTGGAGCAGGCGCTGTTGCTCCCTGAGGAGATGGGTGAGCTTAGAAAGAAAAGGGACCATAACGTTTTTATGATTTTGAAGAAGGAGCTTGCAATGGTGAGTTTTTTCTTCTAAACTTTGGCTATTATTATTATTTTTTTTTTTTGCTTTTAAATACATATATGTATAAGTTTTTTATTTTTCGTTCACAGGTCGTTCAATCTGCCCATAGGGCAGAAGAGATTGCCATCAGCTCCTATAAATCTCTGAGGGCTGAGGAATCAAGGTGTGAAACCGCCCAAAAGATTTCGGACCTTCAGAAGAAGAAGCTGCAGGAGGTCTCAGCCAAGTTGGCTAAGGCAGAGAGTGATAAGGCAGGCTTAGAGGCTGATCTGAAAACAACGACTAAACAGGCCGAGGATCAGCGCCTAATGCTCCGACAAGTCGACGATAACCTCTCTGCAGCACGAAGGCTTATTGAGGATCTCAAGAAAGATCTGAACGAGTCTGAGAGGATCAAAAAGGAGGCCATCAAGGGCAAAGAGGAAGCCCTTGAAGAGAAGAAAAGAGCTGAAAAAGCAAAAGAAGAGGCCGAGATCTCAAGGGACCGAGCTGAACAAGAAGGTTACGATATAGGTGTGAAGGAGATCACGGAAACCTTCAAGGCTCAGGTTCCCGAGGTATGTAGGCATTACTGCCTCCAAGTGTGGAATGAGGCACTTTCCCAAGCTGGGGTTGATGCCTCTTCCACTCTTTGGAAAGCAGAGAGTGTCTACTATCCTCCTGTAATTCGAGCTTCTACCATTCCTGAAATTGCCCATGAAGCTGCCCAGGTATCATCTGAGGATATGAGAGGCGATTTGGCTGAAGACTTAACTCTTCCTGAAGATACCCTCAAACAAGTTGATCCAGTACAAGAAAAGGCACTAGAAGACATACAGTCTTTAAGTGACCTTCAGGAATCTTCAAAGGATGAGTTGGGTGATCAAGCTAATCCAATAACTTTGAAGGATGATCCCAAAGGCAAAGGAATTGCCGATGAGTCCTTGGTGCAGCTTCCACCTCCTCAAGACCCTAAAGGCCCTCTGAAGATTAAGCTGAAACAGTGATTGCTTCTCCATAGTTTTTGTTGTTGCTTTTTTTTGTTTTATTTTATTTTTTATTTTTTATTTTTAAGTGTAATTTCGCAAGTTTTTTGTAATTGCAAAAGTACTATTTGAATCTAATATAAGCGCGAATGCTACTTCCTTGTTAGATGGCCCTCACTTTTTGTTTTGTTTTGATCATATCACTCCAAAAGTACTATCTTTTTGCTCTCACTAAAGTTAAAGCCATAACTTAGATCGAAATTGATACTCTAGGCAGGCTTAATATGCCAGGAACTGCATTAAGTGATGCTCATGGATTTCTTATCCGTTTATCATTATGTCAGAGAGACTTTAAGTAATTGATTCTTCATTTTGGACTTCTAGTTGAACTATGTCAAATATATGAAATAAGGCATATGGTCTATTGACCTAGGCCTGCAAAGCTTTGATACTTTAACAAAAAGAAAAGAAATGTTAATTTTTCCAAAGTAGATGATCCGAGGACCAGACATAACTAAGGTTCTATTTAACACTTGGTAAAGAATATCAATTTAGACGAGGTATGTGGTCCGAGGATCCAGGCACACCAAGCTTCAGTTTGATACTTAAATGAAACAATTGAAATGTTAATTTTCCCAAAGTAGATGATCCGAGGACCAGACATAACTAAGGTTTTGTTTAACACTTGGTAAAGAATATCAATTTAGACGAGGTATGTGGTTCGAGGATCCAGGCACACCAAGCTTCAGTTTGATACTTAAATGAAACAATTGAAATGTTAATTTTTCCAAAGTAGATGATCCGAGGACCAGACATAACTAAGGTTCTGTTTAACACTTGGTAAAGAATATCAATTTAGACGAGGTATGTGGTCCGAGGATCCAGGCACACCAAGCTTCAGTTTGATACTTAAATGAAACAATTGAAATGTTAATTTTTCCAAAGTAGATGATCCAATGACCAGACATAACTAAGGTTCTGTTTAACACTTGGTAAAGAATATCAATTTAGACGAGGTATGTGGTCCGAGGATCCAGGCACACCAAGCTTTAGTTTGATGCTTAAATGAAACAATTGAAATGTTAATTTTCCCAAAGTAGATAATTCTAGGACCAGACATAAATAAGGTTCTGTTTAACACTTGGTAAAGAATATCAATTTAGACGAGGTATGTGGTCCGAGGATCCAGGCACACCAATCTTCAGTTTGATACTTAAATGAAACAATTGAAATGTTAATTTTCCCAAAGTAGATGATCCGAGGACCAGACATAACTAAGGTTCTGTTTAACACTTGGTAAAGAATATCAATGTAGACAAGGTATGTGGTCCGAGGATCCAGGCATACCAAGCTTCAGTTTGATACTTAAATGAACGAAGACAATGAACGCAATGTAGTTTTAACAAAAAACGGCCGAAGTGCCTTTTATTTAATAATAGTACCTTTGTAGATTATTTACATTCCAGGGACGTTGTACAACACGTTCGTCCAAATCTTCCAGATTGTAAGCCCCTATTCCTGCAACTGAAGTCATACGATAAGGTCCTTCCCAGTTGGGCCCCAATTTTCCCCACGCAGGGTTCTTCGTTATGCCCAAAACTTTCCTTAATACCAAGTCACCAGGTCCAAGAGGTCGAAGTTTTACATGAGAATCATACCCCTGCTTGAGCTTATGTTGATAATAAGCTAGTTGAACCATGGCGTTTTCTTGTCGTTCCGCAACTAAGTCTAAATTTCTCCTCAATAGATCATCATTGCTATCTGGAACGAAGGAGCTTTTCTTCAGGGTTGGGAACCTAGTTTCTAAGGGTATTACTGCCTTGGTTCCATAAGTCATGGAGAAGGGTGTTTCACCTGTGGATCTTCGTGGTGTAGTTCGATACGTCCACAAAACATGTGGCAGTTCTTCCACCTACCTCCCCTTAGCGTCACCCAACCTTTTTTTGAGTCCACTCACTATTACTTTGTTGACAGCCTCGGCTTGCCCATTTCCTTAGGGATAAGCCGGAGTGGAGTATCTATTCATGATGCCTAAATCACAACAGTATTTCCGAAAGGCTTTGCTATCAAATTGTAAACCATTATCTGAAATGAGAGTATGAGGGATGCCGAACCTGGTAACGATATTTTTCCATACAAACTTTTTTGCTTCCATGTTTCTAATATTTGATAATGGTTCGGCTTCAACCCATTTGGTGAAATAATCCGTTCCGACGAGGAGCCATCGCCTGTTTCCTGTTGCTTTGGGGAAGGGTCCAACAATGTCTAAGCCCCATTGAGCAAAAGGCCAAGGGCTAGATAGAGGATTAAGGACTCCCCCTGGTTGATGTATATTTGGAGCGAATCTTTGACATTGGTCACACTTCTTCGCATAATCCTGCGCCTCCCTCTGCATATTTGGGCACCAATAGCCCTAAGTAAGGGCTCTGTGAGCTAAAGACCTTCCCCCTGTGTGACTTCCGCAAATCCCTTTGTGTAACTCTTCCAAAAGTAGCTCCGTTGCCTCGGGGTGCATACATAACAAATATGGTCCCGAAAAGGAGCATTTGTACAATTTCTGGTCTTCGGATAACCAGAAACGAGTGGCCTTTCTACGAACTTTGTCTGCTTCGGCTTTTTCTCCAGGCAGGATGTCATTTCTGAGAAATGATACTATCTGATCCATCCAACTAGGCCCCGTCCTAATTTGAAGAATTCGAGTGGAGTTACCATCCGTCCCAGTGGGTTTCAACAGATCTTCAACAAGGATAATTCGTGGTAGACTTTGTGCCGAGGACGTTCCGAGTGTGGCTAATGAGTCGGCATGGGTATTGCCACATCTGGATACATGTAATAGTGAAAAAAACTCAAATTTAGATTGCATATACCTGACCTGGGTTAGGTATCCTTGCATTATGGAATCTCTTGCTTCTAGCTTCCCTTCTACTTTGCCACCACCAATAGTGAATCTGAGAACATTTGCACCGTCTTCCCTCCCATTCTATGAACCATGTTCATCCCTGCGAGGACGGCCACATACTCTGCTTCGTTGTTGGTGGCCGAGAATCCCAATCTCAAAGATTTCTCAAAAATAATTCCCTTCGGGGATATCAAAACTAGCCCTATACCAGATCCCCTCTGATTTACTGCTCCATCAACATGCACTTTCCATAATGGAGGCTCTTTGCATGAAATCATGCCTACTGATTTTTTACCCATGCCTGATCCTTCATCATATTCTTCTAACGAAGGCTCAGCAAATTCCGCCACAAGATCCGCGATGACCTGCACCTTTATAGAGGTGCGAGGCATATATTTGATGTCGAAAGCTCCTAGGACAGTTCCCCATTTGGCAATTCTTCCCATATAATCCACACTTCACAGAATCGATTTAAGAGGGAGTTGTGTAAGGACAACAACCGTATGAGATTGGAAGTAATGGGGAAGTCTTCGTGTAGCATGTACCACTGCCAAGATAGCTTTCTCCAATGGCAAATAACTCAACTCGGCCTCATGCAGAGACTTGCTTACATAATAAACCGGTCTCTGGATATTATTATCATCTCGGATAAGAACCAAACTAACTACATGGTTAGCCACTGCAATATATGCAAACAGAATTTCATCAACTTCTGGTCGAGACATAATGGGCGGTCGTGAGAGATACTCTTTAAGCTGTTGGAAAGCCACCGCGCACTCCTCAGTCCATTCAAAGCCCTTCCATTTATTCAACAATTGAAAGAAAGGTCTACATCTGTCCGCGGACCGAGATATAAATCGGTTGAGAGCAGCGGTCATACCTGTTAGCTTCTGCACTTCTTTAGGATTCCGAGGTGGGTGTAAGCTGTTTATTGCCTTAACCTGAGCAGGATTTACTTCAATTCCCTGGTAAGTCACCATATAACCTAGAAACTTGCCCGATCCCACACCAAAAGAGCATTTAGAGGCATTGAGCCGCAATTTATACTCTCTTAGCTTTTGAAAAGTGTTGCCCAGATCTTCCAGATGCGCAGAAACTTCTTTACTCTTTACCACCATATCGTCCACATATACCTCAATAGTTTTTCCCAGTTGTGCCTCAAACATTCTCGTCATCATCCTTTGGTAGGTAGCCCCTGCGTTTTTCAAACCAAAGGGCATTACCTTATAATGATAATTTCCTGTAGGAGTAACGAATGCAGTCTTCTCCTGGTCCTCTACGGCCAAAGGTATCTGGTGATAACCCTGGAAAGCGTCAAGAAAACTCATCCGAGGATGTCCAACAGTAGCGTCAACCAATTGATCAATCCGAGGCATTGGGAATGAGTCCTTCGGGCAAGCCTTGTTTAAATCTGTGAAGTCCACACAAACCCTCCACTTCCCATTCTTCTTTTTCACCACCACCGTATGGGATAACCATTCAGGATAAAGCACTTCTTTGATAGCACCTGCCTTTTTGAGTTTGAGCACTTCCTCTTTTACAGCTTCGGAATGTTCCTTGGAGGACCTCCGAGGTGGCTGCCTCCTCAGTACTACATCTGGATTGACCTTTAAATGATGACATATGAAGCTCGGATCAACCCCAAGGGCTTCATACGCATTCCACGCAAATACATCCATATTTTTCCTTAAAAATAAAATCAGCTCCGCTTTCTCTTCCTGTGCCAATTGAACTCCTACCTGAAAGAACTTCTCAGGGTCATCGTCTATGAGAATTTTCTCCAATTCTTCACATGCCACTTCATCTATCTTGGCTGCGGCAAAAGACTTTGATTGCTATGCTTCTCTGTCAGTCGAGGCCGAGGACTCTGGCTCAGGTCGACGTAGAATTGCAGCCGTGACACACTGTCGAGCCACAGATTGACTCCCAAGTAACTCCACCACCTGGTCTCCAGAATGAAATTTAACCTTGACATGCAAGGTTGAGGAAACAGCTCCTAACGCATGCAGCCAAGGTCTCGCTACAATAGCCGTATAGGGAGAATAGGCATCGACCACGATGAAATCTACGTCTACCACCTCTAGGCCTGATTGTACAGGCAGTCTAATTTGTCCCTTCGGAACGACAGCTCTTCCTTCGAAGCTTATCAAGGGTGAGTCATATGCCGTAAGATCTTCAACTCTTAATTTCAAGCCTCTAAATAGGTCAAGGTACATGATGTCTGCGCCACTGCCTGGATCAACCATTACCCTCTTCACATCATAGTCCCCTATTCTCAGGGTTACCACCAAGGCATCATCATAAGGCTAGATAGTCCCCATCTTGTCCTCTTCAGAGAAACTTAGAACTGGTAGGATGCTCGCCTTAATTCTCTTTGGCTGATCCCGTGACTCTTCGGCCAATGTTCGAGCCACAGACATTACCCTGAAAGGAGCTGAGCCAGTCCTTCCAGGTGCCGTAAAAATCACATTGATTGTACCTAGAGGAGGTCTCGACGAAGGGCCGTCGTGGTTTGCCACTCCTGATTGGCTTCCTCGCCCATTAGGCTGGTACAGGAACTGCTTCAGCTTTCCCTCCTTAACCAATTGTTCCAAATGATTCCACAAAGTGCAACAATCCTCGGTGGTATGACCCCTCTCCTAGTGATAATGGCAATGGAGATTTTGGTTGCGTCTCAAAGGGTCCCCTGCCATTTTATTTGGCCATTTGAAGAAAGGCTCATGCCTTATTTTTTCCAACAGCTGCTGCACTGGTTCTTTAAAGACGGTGTTGACCACCTGTGGGGGTATGTGACCAGCCTGCCTGGAAAAATCTCTTGTAGGTCTATTGTTGTTGTATCTGTCTGACCTGAAATCCCTCATTTCTTGTGGGATAACCTTCGCTTTGCCTTTTCCCTGCTGCTGATCTTCCTCAACCCTTTTGTACTCGTCGATGCGATCCATCAGTCGACGCATGCTTCTAACAGGTTTCTTCGTCAAGGACTTCCTCAAGTCATGCTCCGTCGGTAGGCCGACCTTGAAGGTCCTTATTGCTACATCATCGAAGTCTCCGTCAATCTCGTTGAACATTTCCCAATACCTGTTCGAATACGTTCTCAGGGTTTCCCCTTCCCTCATGGCCATGGATAATAAAGAATCCAATGGCCGAGGAACTCTACTGCACGTGATAAAGCGAGAACCAAATGCTCTAGTAAGCTCTTTGAAAGAACTAATGGAGCCTGCCCTCAAGCCATCAAACCATCTCATGGCCACGGGCCCCAGGCTAGAGGGGAAAATCTTGCATATCAAGGTCTCATTCTTGGAATGCACTGCCATTCTTTGGCTGAAATGGCTCACGTGCTCCACAGGATCCGTCCGACCATTGTAAATAGTGAAGGCTGGTTGTGTGAAGCACCGAGGTAACCTCCCTTCCTCCAACCTGCGCGTGAAGGGTGACTTGGAGATTTGGTGCAACGCCTTACCCATTGCGTCATTTCCCAAGCCCCTAAAGGAGTAGTCTCTGTCACGCCTCCCATGCAGATTGTCCTCTTCGGAAGAAAAAGATTCACTCGTGGGAGTCCTGGATCTCTGCCCGTAATTGTCATCCTCGGATCCCTCCGAAGAGGGGTCAGAGACCGAAGGAGTTCGCCTTCGCCTTTCGTGACGCAATTTTCTTTTTAGGCCGTCGATCTCCTTCTGCATGGCCCTGGCATTCCTCTCATAAGGAACTCTGCTTCCTCCTTGTGAATGGCTCGCACTTCTGATGGTGTGCGTAGTATGTACACTACCTTCCCGGTTCTCTCCGTGATCAGGATGCAAGGAGTGATCCTCACGCTGGGAGCCTACAGACTCCGCGTTGCGTTGTGGTCCTGATCCTACCATGATGTTCTAAACTTCCTTAAAGACTAAATTCCCACAGACGGCGCCAATTGTAAGGACACAATTCAAATTCCCAATCTACGACTGGAAGGAAATGGGCTTGAAAAGCCTATTTTTTACAATAAATTTGTAGAGGATGGGTTTGTAATCTAGATTTCAAGGATGGTTTAGATAACAAGGAAAAGAACGGGCTTTGGGCCCAATGGCACGAAATAAAGAGTTATTTGCAAGAGTAAGACTGAAAATTCCTCCTCGGACATAATCCGAGGATAGTTTATAATAGTATTTCCTAAGGTTGGATACAATTATTGATTATCATCTACTATTGGCCCTTTTTCTTACTGAAAAAGCCTCCCTCCTCTTCGTAGGTCTTCCCCTTTATTTTTACTTCCTCTTCTTCTCTTCATCATCTTCCACCTCATGGTTGCAATGCTGGTTTAGAATACTTGTCCCATCAATTTTTCCCTAAAGTCCGCTGGGGTCAGGGACCAAGTTCCAAACTTCATGCTCAGGTCCCATCTTTTCATCTATGCAGTCAGTATATCAATTACAGAGCTTTTAATGTATGGGCGGTGGTAGCAGCTTTACCTTAGATATTCCACCGCTCTTTCTATTGTCCTCCACGTGTACTGTGTATTCCCGTAGTCATAGGATTCTTTATAACATAACCCGGGGACACTAAACCTCTCTTCCTATGTCCTCGGCTTAACAATCCGAGGACAAATCTACTCCTTGGACGTAATTGGTCATTCGTTTATCATATCTTTACTTGGCATTACTTTATGAGATACATTCAGATACTCCAAGATCATTTTGATGTCTTCGGATTTGGGTTTCTAGCCCAAAAGATTTCGTTGGGCCATCCTTGGTAAATTACTGGGCCCAATGCCCCTACAATAGCCCCTCGAGATTCTTTATTTCTTCACCTCGGGAGGAAAATAGTTTCAGTTTCTAATAATATCTTGTAAATTTAATAGTAAATTTCATCATTTGTACTCTAGACTTAAATCTTTATTATAGTCCTAGAAGGTTTTTATATGAAGAATTTTTTTTTCCTGCTTAAATTTGATTTAAGCCCAACAAAGTATAGGTAAAATAGCATTTTTCTAAAATGATAACTAAACCCATTAAAATGCACTGTGCATCAAGCTCATAGTTTATTGTGTAAAACTAACAAATCAACAAATTAAAACCTGAATACACTTACTGAGGCATTGTTCATTAATACACCAAAATAAATAATTTTTTATTTTATTTAGTTTCTCATCTCTCACTCTCATGCACCGAATCTACACAAATTGGCATAAAAAGAAGGTAATGGACGATTATGGCTAGGTTGTGAATGGTGTTGGCAAAGGTGGGTAGGTCTAGTCTAGGTTTTCGCTAGGTTGTGAAATGCACTTTGGATGGGTCACGAAATGGGTTTGGTTGAGTTACAATTCACCCTCTCTCTCTCTCTCTCTCTCTCTCTCTCTCTCTCTCTCTCTCTCTCTCTCTCTCTCTCTCTCTCTCTCAATAATATCGGTGGAGCTTGGTGATGAACTTTTCCGTTGATTTGTGCAATTAATTTTTGTGGGTTCGGGTTGATTTGTGTGTTGGTTGATTGCAGTGGGTGAGGTGAATGATTTGTGGGTTGATTCTTGAAATTTTTTTGGGATGATTTGTGTTGGTTGCTTGTAGATTTAATTGGTAAAATTTGGAATGATTTTTGCTTGAGTTGGTTTTTTGGAAATAGAAAAAAAAATAATAGAAAAAACATTAGGCATGTTTGGTACATTTTAATGATTATTACAATTTAATAGGAATAAATATTATAAAAAAAATACAAGAAACTGGAACATAACAACTATTTCTAATTATTTATATAGTATTCCATTATAAGAAAGTGGTAGAATGACATCATATTTTAATTAATGAAATTTATATAATTAATATATTTAAAAAATTAATATCTTCATTGTGGGGTCATGGATTTTTGGATTTGGCCGAGAGCATGTGGTTTTGGCCGAGAAGCGTGGGTGGTCCGAGTCCGAGGAGTACTATCTCCTTGGATAAAGCCAAACGCAAATCTGGTATAGATCCTAATGATCAAGGATGACCTTCCAGGAAGTTCTAATGATAGCAATGAGCATCATGAATGTACAAGAGGGATAAGGGCTCAAAAATATCTAAGGGGAAGCTGCTATCACCGCATTAATGAGGAAGTGACCTCTGAACAGTATTATGACAGCCTTACAGCCACCCCAGAAGACTTTTAGAGGGGCCTGATGGGACAAATATCAGCATAAACCATCAACTGTCCACATGTAGTCCACATGTAGGGTAAGGATGAAGGGAGAGATGTAATATAAATAAGGGTAGAGATCCCAGAGATAGGGGAATGAAAAAAGGAGAAGAGAAAGCACTATAGCAATCTCAACAACTCCTGTAACCATGGTCATCCAATATACGCTAGAACAGAGCTCCTCGGACTGTGCCGAGAACCAACTTTCTCGCACAAACCGGGTTCAATTCTTGTTGGCTCATCATCCAAAACCATATTAACTATTATCCAAGCACTAAAGCCTAGCTCTTTGACCCATTCTCTACAAATTTATTGTACTGGGTTCACTGGGCCAAGATCCCTTACATTTTGGGTTTAGTCTGAAAATTGTGTCCCCACATTCATAAATATTAAATTTTTTTTTTTTTTTTTTGAGAAACACACACACATATATATAAAGGAAGGGGTATAAGATAAGGGAATACACTCACACGTCAACACCAAAACTGCATGCGGCAATTAGTGTCGCGGAGCAAGTGATAAATCCCTTCTAAAAAAAAAAAAAAAAATATATATATATATATATATATATATATATATATATTCAACTTAGGAATATTATACATATAAACAATCTATAAAAATAAACTTAGATTATACAATTTATCATTTATATGTATAAAAAAAAATTACGCCTTCAGTCTCATAAAGGAGATATGCTTGAAGATGCATGATGGGGCCAGCAAGCTCACTGACTGAACCAAATTCAGTGATTAGAGATAGAGAGTTTCAACGCGTTAGAGCTGGATCTGGTATTTCAAAATCCACCAAATCACATCAATATGTACCAAAATTTCCTTAAGTTTTTCCCTTCCCAACCTATTTCACAAAAATCCCTGTTTCTCTTTCTCTCACTTAACCCAGCCTTTTAACCTCAACAGAATCTACAATGTTGTTAGAGATTCAGTTGCAAAGCCCTCAAGGACAAGGGCAACTCTTGCGGTTAGATCACAATTTTGATTGTTTTATTTTTGATTTGTGGGTTACTTTTCTCTCTGTGGTTTAGATCTGTGATTTTGTAGAGTGTTTGATGTTTGATTTTCTCTATGTCTGTGTGGGATTTGTGGGTATGGGGTTTTTGATCTGTGGTTGTGGACTTGTAGGTGTTATCTACATGGTTTTAAAAACCGAACCAGACCGAACGTTCTGACCGGTTCAACCGAAAACCAGCCTTCAATCCGGTCCGGTTATGAGCAAAAACCGAAAATGGCTTAAGAATCGAAAAAAATTGAAAACCGGCCGGTTCAATCGGAGAATCGAGAATCGGCATGGTCAAACCGGTTACTGAGCGGTTGGGATTTTTCGTCCTTTTCCCAGCTTAAAACTTTGTCGTTTTGGCTAGAACCTAAAAACTAACCCTAAAGACTAAAGTCCTAACTCCTAAACACTCTCAAATTCTCATCTCATGCCTTATCTCAAGCTTTCTGCCTTTCAACCTCACTCTCACTCAACTCAAGCTCACTCTATCTGAATATCCCTCACTCTATTTGAATATCCCTCACTCTCTCTGCCTCACTCTCACGGTCTCGCCTCACGAACACCTCTGAATTTTTTTTCCCTTCTCATCCTCACGGCCTCTAAACTCTGAAGTGTTCAAACACATGGCATCATGGGGAAATCTCAAGAGTACAAGTCTGTGAATCGAAGTCGTTTTGCTGGAGGAGGACATATCTACTTGCTTTCCAAAATTTTGTTGAACTAGAAAAGCAAAACGGGCGAGTCTGTGTTTGTGTATGGGTTAGTGCCTACATTACATGTGGTATTTTGTTTTTCCTTCTTAGTCTCGCTCTCTACTTCTCGGCTTCATTAGGTAATATTCTTTTCTTTTGATTTTGATTACTTGATTTTGATTTTGATTTTGATCATTTTCTTTTCTATTATTTTCACGTTTTTGACTTCTATGATCCTAAATGACATCAAAATCAAAACGTGAAAATAATTGATTTTGATGTTTCCCAAGTTTTTGTAAGAGAGGCCTTTGCGTTTATCAGTTCTTGGTTCTGCCTTTTGGATCATTGCCACTAAATTATGGCTTTTCATGATATCTGGTAAAAACTAAGGTTTACTACATTAATTAAACTCAAAAATTTATAACACTGTTTATACTTTTTTTTTTTTGAGAAACACACACACACACATATATATATATAGAGAGGGGAAGGGAATGAGATAAGTAAATACACTCATGCGTTTGAATTTAATTGAAGAACCTAATGTACTACGCCTAAGTTTTGACATTTTATATCGTAATTGTGTTGTTTTCCTAACTGGGAGTGAGCCCTGTTTTGCAACAACAATTGGTTTTGGTGTTTATGGTTGTTCTATGAGTTGGATTTTAATAGGATTCACCTATTTCATATGTGGATTGGTTATATTGCAATAACAGTGCTCGATTCTGGAAATTGATACCTTCTGCAATTAAGGAGAGTTAGCTAGAAGTGGTTGCAATTTGGAAAAATTGGTCAGAAGCTATGGACACGGGATTATGGTGGTGTGCATAAGGCTATTCGTGGGTTTGATTGGAGTCAAGAAGTTCAATGTCTTGTTGCTGCATTCTTAGGCAAGTCTTTTAAATTACATCTTTCACAATACTACATTACCACTATTTAGTATATACTATTGTTTGTGTATATTGTGTTGATGAATTTATTTGTTGATAAAATGGTTGCTGCCAGTCTGAAATTGTTGAGGATGATTGTTTTGTAATGTTATTATGTTAAATTCTTTAAAAAGATGTTATATACTTATATACTTGTATTTTTTTTTTTTTGAAGGAAACATATTTATTACTATTAGTTTGTTAGTTTTAGTATACTAAAAAATTATTAATTATTTATATAATTTAAATAAATAATAATTAAATTATTTATGACGCCACCGGTTCGACCATAAAACCTGTAATTAGTTCGTTTTACTGTTCTTTAACCGTACCAGTTTTTAAGACCATGGTTATTTGTGACTTAGAAAGGCCAACTGAAACTGAAACAAGCTAGCCCATTACGTTAGGGGTAAAATACTATTTTAGTTCCTAAACTTTATCAAAAATTTATTTTTCATCCTTAAATTTTAAGAAGTTCATTTTTCAATTTCGTCCCTAAACTATTGAAAATGTTTTATTTATGTCCTTAAACTTTACTAAAAGTTTGTTTTTCATCTCTAAATTATTGAAAAAAATTCTTTTTTCATCCTTATCTTTGTCTCTATACTATTCAAAAAACTCTTTACAAAGTTTAGGGATGAAAAAAGAACTTTTTAAAGTTTAGAGAATAAAAACAAACTTTTCATAAAATTTAGGGACCAAAATAGTATTTTACCCATCAAGCTAGTGCTTTTTTTTTTTTTTTTTGATAAAACTCTAGTCCTATTAAGGTTGATATAGTTGTCTATAATTATTAGATTGGCTAAAATAGCTAAAGTAAAGTTTTTAAATTTAATTTAACTGAAATTGCCTTGAGCATGTAATAATGCTTGCCACATATTTACTTTTTGGGTAAAATATTATTTTGGTCCCTAAATTTTACCAAAAATTTGTTTTTCATCTCTAAATTTTAAGAAGTTCATTTTTCGTCCCTAAACTATTGAAAAGTTCATATTTTGTACCTAAATTATAGAAAAAGTTTTATTTATGTTCTTAAACTTTATTAAAAGTTTGTTTTTCATCCCTAAACTATTGGATTTTTTTTTTCATCCTTATTTTTCTCTTTATATTATTCAAAAAACTCTTTACAAAGTTTAGAGATGAAAAAAGAACTTTTAAAGTTTAGAGACAAAAAACAAACTTTTAGTAAATTTTAGAGACCAAAATAATATTTTACTCTTATTTTTTTTTACCTCCTCAGCCATGTGTTGCACCTCTCCTTCCTTGCCGCGCCGTGGTTCATATAAAGATGACCACTTTCCAGGGAAGCCGGATCCACCCATACTGATACTTGCTAAGTTTTGGAAAATATGTGACATTGATGACTTATATGATTGCATCTACAGTCATTTGATTTGACCCATAGCATTTGGGGGAAAATTGTTAAAAATCTACTTCCAAACTTGTTTTTTTGACAAAATTTAGCGACAAAATTTATTGTAACTTAAAGCTACTATCTTACTTAATAAAATAAATATTATTATATATTTTGAAAATCTAACCGTTTAATTATATGGTCATCATGCACTTAATACACTTGTCAAATTTTGTGTCAATCGGATATTATTTACTATATTTTATGCATAATTTAAACTACAAAAATTTGTAATTTAAACAATTTATGCATGACATAGCTATTGATCTTTAATTTTCTAGAAATTTTGCAAGTATGCAAGATATATGAAGAAGATGTAATACAATGGTAGATTCGTCAAAATTCACCTATTGAGTTAGGTTGTAGCTTATGGCTCTAACCAATTTTGTAGCTAAAAACTGTTGTAGGGGTATTGGGCCCAATAGTATATGAAGGATGGCCCAACGAAGTATTTTGGGCTGGAAACCCAAAATCCGAAGACATCAAAATGGTCGTGGACTATTTACATATCCAAACACGTCCGAGGAGTAGATTTGTCCTCGGATTTCAAGGCCGAGGACATAGAAAGAGAAGTTTGGTATCCCTGGGTTATATTATAATGAGTCCTACAATTATGGGGATGCACGGTATACGTGGAGGGCGAGAGAAAGAACAGTGGAATGTCTAAAAATAAAGCTGCTACCACCGCCCATACATTAAAAGCTCTGTAAATTGATACGCTGACTGTATAGATGGAAGGATGGGACCTGAACATCGAGCTTGGAACTTGGTCCCTAATCCCAGCGGGCTTTAGGGAAGAATGGATGGGACAAGTATCCAAAAAGGGGGATTGCAACCAGAAAAGTGGAAGGTGATGAAGGGAAAGGAAAGGATATAAATAGGAGGAAAGGCATACGAAGAAGGAGAGGACTTTTCTGAGTAAAAGAGATAGAGCCAATAGTAAATGATAATCAACACTTGTATCCAAACTTGAGAAATATCATTAGAAACCATCCTCGGACACAATCCGAGGACGATTTCTCAGTCTTACTCTTTGCAAACGATTCTTTGTTGTGTTCTATTGGGCCCAATGCCCGTTCTTTTTGTAATTGTCTAACCCATCCTTGAAATCTAAATTACAAGCCCATCCTCTACAAATTCATTGTAAAGAAAGGCCTTTCAAGCCCATTTTTCTCCCGCCGTAGTTTGGGAACTTGAATTGTGTCCTTACAATTGGCGCCGTCTGTGGGAATTTAGTCTTTAAGGAAGTTTAGGACATCATGGTAGGATCAGGACCACAACGCAGTGCGGAGTCCGTGGGCTCTCAGCGTGAGGATCTCTCCTTGCATCCTGATCACGGAGAGAGCCGAGAGGGAAGTGTACATACTACACATACCATCAGAAGTGCAAGTCATTCGCAAGGAGGAAGCAGAGCTCCTTATGAAAGAAATGCCAGGGCCATGCAGAAGGAGATTGACGGCCTAAAGAGGAGATTGCGCCACGAGAGGCGAAGGAGAACTCCTCCGACCTCTGACCCCTCTTCGGAAGGATCCGAGGATGACAATTACGGGCAAAGATCCAGAACTCCCCCAGGTGAATATGCCTCTTCCGAAGAAGACAATCTGCATGGGAGACGTGGCAGAGACTACCCCCCTAGGGGCTTAGGAAATGACGCAATGGGAAGAGCATTGCACTAAATCTCCAGGTCACCCTTCGCGCGCAGATTGGAAGAAGGAAGGTTGCCTCGGCGCTTCACACAACCGGCCTTCACTCTTTACAATGGTCGGACGGATCCTGTAGAGCACGTAAGCCACTTCAGCCAGAGAATGGCAGTGCATTCCAGGAATGAAACTTTGTTATGCAAGATTTTTCCTTCTAGCCTAGGGCCCGTAGCCATGAGATGGTTTGACGGCTTAAGGGCAGGCTCCATTGATTCTTTCAAAGAGCTTACTAGGGCATTTGGTTCTCGCTTTATCACGTGCAGTAGAGTTCCTCGTCCATTGGATTCTTTACTATCCATGGCCATGAGGGAAGGGGAAACCCTGAAAACATATTCGGACCGGTACTGGGAAATGTTCAACGAAATTGACGGAGACTTTGACGATGTAGCAATAAGGACCTTCAAGGTCGGCCTACCAACAGAGCATGACTTGAGGAAATCCTTAACGAAGAAACTGTCAGAAGCGTACGTCGACTGATGGATCGCATCGACGAGTACAAAAGGGTTGAGGAAGATCAGCAGCAGGGAAAGGGCAAGGTGAAGGTTATCCCACAAGAAAGGAGGGATTTCAGGTCGGACCGATACAACAACAATAGGCCTACGCGGGATTTTTCCAGCAGGCCGGCCACATACCCCCACAAGTGGTCAACACCGTCTTCGGGGAGCCGGTGCGGCAGGCTGTTGGAGAAAATAAGGCATGAGCCTTTTTTCAAATGGCCAAATAAAATGGCAGGGGACCCTTTGAGACGCAACCAAAATCTCCACTGCCATTATCACCAGGAGAGAGGTCATACCACCGAGGACTGTCGCACTTTGTGGAATCATCTGGAACAATTGGTTAAAGAGGGAAAGCCGAAGCCGCTTCGTACCAACCCAACGGGCGAGGAAACCAATCGGGAGTGGCAAACCACGACGGTCCTTCATCCAGACCTCCTCTAGGCACTATCAACGTCATTTTTGCGGCACCTGGTAGGACTGGCTCAGCTCCTTTCAGGGTAATGTCAGTTGCTCGAACATTGGCCGAGGAGTCACGGGATCAGCCGAAGAGGATCAAGGCAAGTATCCTGCCAGTCCTAAGTTTCTCTGAAGAGGACAAGATGGGGACCATCCAGCCTCATGATGATGCCTTAGTGGTAACCCTCAGAATTGGGAACTATGATGTAAAGAGGGTAATGGTTGATCAAGGTAGTGGTGCAGATATCATGTACCCTGACCTATTTAGAGGCTTGAAGTTAAGAGTTGAAGATCTTATGCCATATGACTCACCCTTGATAAGCTTCGAAGGGAGAGCTGTCGTTCCAAAGGGACAGATTAGACTGCCTGTGCAATCAGGTCCGGAGGTAGTAGACGTAGATTTCATCGTGGTCGATGCCTACTCTCCCTATACGGCTATTGTGGCGAGACCTTGGCTGCATGCGTTAGGGGCTGTTTCCTCAACCTTGCATGTCAAAATCAAATTTCATTCTGGAGATCAGGTGGTGGAGTTACTTGGGAGTCAGTCTGTGGCTCGACAGTGTGTCACGGCTGCAATTCTGCGTCGACCAGAACCAGACTCCCCGTCCTCGGCTAACGGTGAAGCATAGCAATCAAAGTCTCTTCCCATAGCCGAGGTAGATGAAGCAACGTGTGAAGAATTGGAGAAAATTATCATAGACAATGATCCTGAAAAGTTCTTCCAGGTTGGAGTTCAATTGCCGCAGGAAGAGAAGACAGAGCTGATTTTATTTTTAAAGAAAAATATGGATGTATTTGCTTGGAATGCGTATGAGGCCCCTGGGGTTGATCCGAACTTCATATGTCATCATTTAAGGGTCAATCCAACTGTAGTGCCGAGGAGGCAACCACCTCGAAGGTCCTCAAAGGAACATTCGGAAGCCGTCAAAGAGGAAGTGCTCAAACTCAAAGCGGCAGGGGCTATCAAAGAAGTGTTTTATCCTGAATGGTTAGCCCATACTGTGGTGGTGAAAAAGAAGAATGGGAAGTGGAGAGTATGTGTAGATTTCACAGATTTAAACAAGGCTTGCCCAAAGGACTCATTCCCGATGCCTCGGATTGATCAACTGGTTGACGCTACTGTTGGACATCCTCGGATGAGTTTTCTTGATGCTTTCCAAGGTTATCACCAGATACCTTTAGCCGTTGAGGACCAGGAGAAGACAGCATTCGTCACTCCTACGGGAAATTATCATTATAAGGTAATGCCTTTTGGCTTGAAAAACGCAGGGGCTACCTACCAAAGGATGATGACGAGGATGTTTGAGGCACAGCTAGGAAAAAATATTGAGGTATACGTGGACGATATGGTAGTAAAGAGTAAAGAAGTTTCTGCACATCTGGAAGATCTGAGCAACACTTTTCAGAAGCTAAGAGAGTATAAATTGCGGCTCAATGCCTCTAAATGCTCTTTCGGTGTGGGGTCGGGCAAGTTTCTAGGATATATGGTGACTCACCGAGGAATTGAAGTGAATCCTGCTCAGGTTAAGGCAATAAGCAGCTTACACCCACCTCGGAATCCTAAAGAGGTGCAAAGGCTAACAGGTATGACTGCTGCTCTCAACCGATTTATATCTCGGTCCGCGGACAGATGCAGGCCTTTCTTTCAGTTATTAAATAAATGGAAGGGTTTTGAATGGACCGAGGAGTGTGCAACAGCTTTCCAACAGCTAAAAGAATATCTCTCGCGACCACCAGTTATGTCTCGACCAGAGGTTGATGAGATTCTGTTTGCATATATTGCGGTGGCTAAACATGCAGTTAGTCTGGTTCTTATCCGAGATGACAATAACATCCAGAGACCGGTGTACTATGTAAGCAAATCTCTGCATGAGGCCGAGCTGAGTTATTTGCCACTGGAAAAAGCTATCTTGGCTGTGGTACATGCTACACGAAGACTTCCCCATTACTTCCAGTCTCATACGGTTGTTGTTCTTACACAACTCCCTCTCAAATCAATTTTGCGAAGTGCAGATTATATGGGAAGAATTGCCAAATGGGGAACTCGTCCTAGGAGCTTTCGATATCAAGTATATGCCTCGCACCTCTATAAAGGGGCAGGTCATCGCGGACCTTGTGGCAGAGTTTGCTGAGCCTTCGTTAGAAGACTATCAAGAAGGCATGGGTAAAAAATCAGTAGGCATGATTTCGTGTGAAGTGGCCTCCTTTATGGAAAGACCATGTAGATGGAGCAGCAAATCGAGGGGATCGGGTATCGGATTAGTTTTGATATCCCAGAGGGTATTACTTTTGAGAAATCCCTGAGATTAGGATTCTCGGCCACCAACAACGAAGCAGAGTATGAAGCGGTCCTCGCAGGGATGAACATGGTTCATAAAATGGGAGGAAAGGCGGTGCAAATGTTCTCGGACTCACTATTGGTGGTAGGCCAAGTAGAAGGGAAGCTAGAAGCAAGGGATTCCAGAATGCGAGAATACCTAACCCAGGTCAGGTTTATGCAATCTAAATTTGAGTCTTTTCTACTATTGCATGTATCCAGATGTGGCAATACCCATGCCGACTCATTAGCCACGCTCGCGACGTCCTCGGCACAAAGTCTACCACGAGTTATCCTCGTTGAAGATCTGTTGAAGCCCACTGGGACGGATGGTAACTCCACTCAAATTCTTCTAATTATGACAGGACTTAGTTGGATGGATCATATTGTAACATTTCTAAGATATGACATCCTACCTGTAGAAAAAGCTGAAGCGGATAAGGTGCGCAGAAAAGTCACTCGTTTCTGGTTATCCGAGGACCAAAAATTGTACAAACGTTCCTTTTCGGGACCATATTTGCTATGCATACACCCCGAGGCAACAGAGCTACTTTTGGAAGAGCTACACGAAGGGATTTGCGGAAGTCACACAGGAGGAAGGTCTTTAGCTCACAGGGCCCTTACTCAGGGCTATTGGTGGCCAAATATGCAGAGAGAAGCGCAAGATTATGCAAAGAAATGTGACCAATGTCAAAGGTTCGCTCCAAACATACATCAACCAGGTGGAGTCCTAAATCCTCTATCTAGCCCATGGCCTTTTGCCCAATGGGGCTTGGACATTGTTGGACCCTTCCCCAAAGCAACGGGAAACCGACGGTGGCTTCTCGTGGGAACAGATTACTTTACCAAATGGGTTGAAGCTGAGCCATTATCAAACATCCGAGACACGGAAGCAAAAAAGTTTGTATGGAAGAATATCGTTACCAGGTTCGGCATCCCTCATACTCTCATTTCAGATAACGGTTTACAATTTGATAGCAAAGCCTTTCGGAAATACTGCTGTGATCTGGGCATTACGAATAGATATTCCACTCCGGCTTATCCCCAAGGAAATGGGCAAGCCGAAGCTGTCAACAAAGTAATAGTGAGCGGACTCAAAAAGAGGTTGGGTGACGCCAAGGGGAGGTGGGTGGAAGAACTGCCACATGTCTTGTGGACGTATAGAACTACACCACGAAGATCCACAGGTGAAACACCCTTCGCCATGACTTATGGAGCCGAGGCAGTAATCCCCTTAGAAACTGGGTTCCCAACCCTGAAGAAAAGCTCCTTTATTTCAGATAGCAATGATGATCTATTAATGAGAAACTTAGACTTGGTTGAGGAACGGCGAGAAAGCGCCATGGTTCAACTAGCTTATTATCAACATAAGCTCAAGCAGGGATATGATTCTCATGTGAAACTTCGACCTCTTGGACCAGGTGACTTAGTATTAAGGAAAGTTTTGGGCACGATGAAGAATCCTGCGTGGGGAAAATTGGGGCCCAACTGGGAAGGACCTTATCGTATTACTTCGGTCGCAGGAATAGGGGCCTACAATCTGGAAGATTTGGACGAGAATGTTGTACAACATCCCTGGAATGTAAATAATCTACGAAGGTACTATTACTAAATAAAGGGCACTTCGGCCGTTCTTTGTTGTAAACTACATTATATTCGTTATCTTCATTCGTCTAAGTATCAAGCTGAAACTTGGTATGCCTGGATCCTCGGACCACATACCTCGTCTAAATTGATATTCTTTACTAAGTGTTAAACAGAACCTAAGTTACGTCTGGTCCTCGGATCATCTACTTTGGGAAAATTAACACTTTAAATTTATTCATCTAAGTATCAAGCTGAAACTTGGTATGCCTGGATCCTCGGACCACATACCTCGTCTAAATTGATATTCTTTACTAAGTGTTAAACAGAACCTAAGTAACGTCTGGTCCTCGGATCATCTACTTTGGGAAAATTAACATTTTAAATTTATTCATCTAAGTGTCAAGCTGAAACTTGGTATGCCTGGATCCTCGGACCACATACCTCGTCTAAATTGATATTCTTTACTAAGTGTTAAACAGAACCTAAGTTACGTCTGGTCCTCGGATCATCTACTTTGGGAAAATTAACACTTTAAATTTATTCATCTAAGTATCAAGCTGAAACTTGGTATGCCTGGATCCTCGGACCACATACCTCGTCTAAATTGATATTCTTTACTAAGTGTTAAACAGAACCTAAGTAACGTCTGGTCCTCGGATCATCTACTTTGGGAAAATTAACATTTTAAATTTATTCATCTAAGTGTCAAGCTGAAACTTGGTATGCCTGGATCCTCGGACCACATACCTCGTCTAAATTGATATTCTTTACTAAGTGTTAAACAGAACCTAAGTTACGTCTGGTCCTCGGATCATCTACTTTGGGAAAATTAACATTTTAAATTTATTCATCTAAGTGTCAAGCTGAAACTTGGTATGCCTGGATCCTCGGACCACATACCTCGTCTAAATTGATATTCTTTACTAAGTGTTAAACAGAACCTAAGTTACGTCTGGTCCTCGGATCATCTACTTTGGGAAAATTAACATTTTTAAATTTATTCATCTAAGTGTCAAGCTGAAACTTGGTATGCCTCGATCCTCGGATCAATTACTTGGGAAAAATTAATACTTCTGTTCTTTTTTTTTGACATAAACATCAGATATTTGCATAGACCATATGCCTTATCTTTACATAGTTCAAACTAGAGATCCAAAATGAAGAATCAAATACTCAAAAAAAAACATCACTTAATGCAGTTCCCGGCATAATTAAACCCTCCTGGAGTATCAAATTTCAATTCAAGTTGTTGCTAGTAACTTTGGTAAAAGACAAGAAGATGATATTTATGGAATGATATGATCAGCATAAAAACAAAAAAAATATATGTATAAGAATCATCTAAAAACAAACATTCATTCTTGTATTAAATTCCAAAAAAGTACTTTTGCACCTATACTTAGGTATTACACTTGGAGACAAAATAAAAATAAAGAAAGGAAAGACAACAAGCAAGTCACTGTTTCAGCTTAATCTTCAGAGGGCCTTTGGAGTCTTGAGGAGATGGAAGCTGAGCCGAGGACTCAACGGCAATTCCTTTGCCTTTGGGATCATCTATCAAGGTTATTGGGTTAGCTTGATCACCCAACTCATCCTTTGAAGATTCCCGAAGATCACTTGAAGGCTGTACGTCTTCAATTGCCTTTTCTTGTGCAGGGTCAAGTTGTTCAGGGGCATCTTCAGGAAGAGTTGAGTCTTCAGCCAAATCACCCCCCTTATCCTCGGATGATCCCTGGGCAGCTTCTTGTGCAGTGTCAGGAATGGAAGAAGCGCGAATTGCAGGAGGATAGTAGACACTCTCTGCTTTCCAAAGAGTGGAAGAGGCATCAACCCCAGCTTGGGAAAGTGCCTCATTCCACACTTGGAGGCAGTAGTGCCTACATACCTCGGGAACCTGAGCCTTGAAGGTTTCAGTGACCTCCTTCACGCCTATATCATAACCGTCTTGTTCGGCTTGGTCCCTCGAGTTCTCGGCCTCTTCCTTTGCTTTCTCAGCCTTTTTCTTCTCCTCAATGGCTTCTTCTTTGCCCTTGATGGCTTCTTCTTTGGCCTTCTCAGACTCGTGCAGATCTTTCTTAAGATCCTCTACGAGCCTTCGTGCTACTAAGAGGTTATCCTCAGCTTGGCGAAGCATTAGGCACTGATCCTCGGCCTGTTTAGTCGTCGTTTTCAGATCAGCCTCTAAGCCCGCCTTGGCACTCTCAACCTTAGCCAATTTTGCTGTGACCTCCTGCAGTTTCTTCTTATGAAGGTCCGAGATCTTTTGAGCAGTTTCACGCCTGGACTCCTCGGCCCTCAGAGACTTGTAGGAATTAATGGCAATCTCTTCCGCCCTATGGGCAGATTGAACGGCCTACAAACAAAACATATAAACCTTAGACGTATAGATATATATAGGAAATAAAAACAAAAGTCAAGGTTTTAGAGAAAACTCACCATTGCAAGCTCCTTCTTCAAAGTCATGAAGACGGTGTGGTCCCTTTTCTTTCTCAGCTCAATCATATCCTCGGGGAGTAACAGTGCTTGCTCCAAAGCATCTGCGACGCATGCCGCTGTCCCTTCATCGGAATTTCTAATGGACGCATCCACGGTGATGACCTCATCGTCCATAGAAAGGTCAGGAAGCCATACAGGGGCGCGTACGACCGCCTGTTGGTCGGTTCTTCTTTCCGACCTAGTCTGTATGGTGCGGGCTTGCTTTGCACCCTTTTCAACCTCGGGCTCCTTGGATACAGAACCCTTTCCTACCTCCACAACTTCCTTCCCTTTCGGCTGATCCCTTTTTCTTTTGAGATCAGCTATGTTGGCACGTTGAGTTTGGGAGGATGGAGGAGGAGGAGGAAGCCTAGCTTCAGGGCGTTTGTCAGCACCCTTTTCTTGAGTCCGAGGGCGCACCTCTTTTGGAGGTTCTTGGACTCTAGGGTCCTTGTCAGCGCCCTCAAGGACATCTTTCAGGCTGGGTTTAATCTTTCGTTGAATGCCCATAACGTCAAGTTCTTCAGTAGTAACCTTTGAGATTTGGGTAGAAGTGCCGAGGATGGAAGTTGAGTCTTCAGGAGAGTAGAGTTGATTAAAAACCTCGAACTCGTCCTCGGAATCTGGTACGTCAACTTCTTCTTCTTCTTCTTCTTCCTTTACAGTAAGGTAGGAAGATGCCGCTTCACCAGAGGTTAAAATTGTGGAGATAGGAACTGTGGGAATCCCAACTGGATCAAATGGTGGCGGTTGGATTGGTTGGGTGACCAAGGTACCTTGAGGAATGGTAGTCCCCCCCGGTAGCAATAAACCCTCCACTGCAACGCTATTCCGTGGTAGTCGAGGATCGCGGGCTTTAATCACGCACTTCGGCGCCTGAAAGGCTTTTGATATTGGAGTGTAGCCGAGGATCAGATGAGCCGCACGGAGTTGACCGTCGGTGTGCACGAAGATCTCGGCTTGTAGGATCCTATCCAATCGCCCGAAATCCACAAGGTTAGGATGACGATCCGCTGCGTGTGGATCTGCAGAGTTGTCCAAGTAAAAGTGGGTAAGAGTAAGTAAAAAGACGAAAGATAAAAGTATGTAAAAGAAATTTCACCTGGAGTCCCTTCCCTTGTCGGACAGGGGAGGCCGTCGTGCCAATTTCCTGATATGATCAGGAAGTCATTTTTTAGGCCCTTATTTGATTCAGGCAGACATTGAATTAGCCTGACTTCTGGGTGTCTAGACTTTAGGTAATATTCATCTTTTTTGCTTAGGTGATGGAGGTTATAAACCCAGTTCACGTCGTGGTGAGTGAGCCCTAGGTTCATCTTCTCATTTAAAGCGTCTATGGAACCTAAGATCCTAAAGACATTTGGGGCACACTTGGGTGGGAGCCAACCTAAAAGCCCTAAGATAATCCCTAGTCACAGTTCCCATGGGGATTTTCATTCCCCCTTCGATGAACGCAATCATCGGGATTACAACTTCCCCCGTTTTTCTTTTTGTATAAAACTCTTCCTCGTTACAGTACCTAATGGATACATCCGAGGGAATTTTGTACTTAACCTTAAACTGTTCTATTTTTTCGTTTGAATCCACCAGGGACGCAAATCTACCCATTCTTTTTGAAAAAAGGGGGGGTGTGGAGAAAAAATAACTATGCCGAGGATGAAAGACACAGTGAAAAAGAGAAGATGGGAAAGAAAAGAAACAAAAGAAACAAAAAAGCTGATAAGGAGGGGCAGAGTATTGAAGAACTTACTTTTAAAAAGGAAGAAAGCACGGTCACCTCGGACAGGGTACTTGATAGACAGAGAGAGAGTACGGGGAGATGAAAAGTGTGGCAGGTACGTTATGAGGTTTCTGTAGTGTGAAGAATTTTGAAGAAAATTAGTATTTATATGTCAGAAGATGTTTTAAAGCGGGCGAATTCCCGCCTCAACCCATCGCTCTCGACCGTTGGATATGTGTCATATTAATGAAACGTGAGGGACATAGAAGCGCCAACAATCAATTCGGGGGCGTTTCGCATACCGAAGCATTGGGAACACGCGATGGGTGATTCAGAAGTTATTTCTGTCAACAATGTTGCCAAAAGTCTGCAGGGTAACAGGGTCTTTTTAAGTCGAGATTCTATTTTTCTCCCGAGGTGAAAAAATAAAGAAACTCGAGGGGCTATTGTAGGGGTATTGGGCCCAATAGTATATGAAGGATGGCCCAACGAAGTATTTTGGGCTGGAAACCCAAAATCCGAAGACATCAAAATGGTCGTGGACTATTTACATATCCAAACACGTCCGAGGAGTAGATTTGTCCTCGGATTTCAAGGCCGAGGACATAGAAAGAGAAGTTTGGTATCCCTGGGTTATATTATAATGAGTCCTACAATTATGGGGATGCACGGTATACGTGGAGGGCGAGAGAAAGAACGGTGGAATGTCTAAAAATAAAGCTGCTACCACCGCCCATACATTAAAAGCTCTGTAAATTGATACGCTGACTGTATAGATGGAAGGATGGGACCTGAACATCGAGCTTGGAACTTGGTCCCTAATCCCAGCGGGCTTTAGGGAAGAATGGATGGGACAAGTATCCAAAAAGGGGGATTGCAACCAGAAAAGTGGAAGGTGATGAAGGGAAAGGAAAGGATATAAATAGGAGGAAAGGCATACGAAGAAGGAGAGGACTTTTCTGAGTAAAAGAGATAGAGCCAATAGTAAATGATAATCAACACTTGTATCCAAACTTGAGAAATATCATTAGAAACCATCCTCGGACACAATCCGAGGACGATTTCTCAGTCTTACTCTTTGCAAACGATTCTTTGTTCTGTTCTATTGGGCCCAAAGCCCGTTCTTTTTGTAATTGTCTAAACCATCCTTGAAATCTAAATTACAAGCCCATCCTCTACAAATTCATTGTAAAGAAAGGCCTTTCAAGCCCATTTTTCTCCCAGTCGTAGTTTGGGAACTTGAATTGTGTCCTTACAACTGTCTTTTTTATTTTTTTTATTTGATGGGCATAAACTAGTAATTTGATAAATAAATAAATAAAAACTTGAATAAGTCCTATACTATTTAAGATTATCCTTTTTTTTTTTTTTGGAGAAAAAAGGTAAATGAACTTTATTACTAAAAAAAACTACTAAACTACATCATCCAAATCTTGTGGAAGTTCTTCTATTCACACATCAGCATCAGCTGATAAAACTGCTCTCCTAGTAAGGGCATGAGCTAATTTATTTCCCTTCCTATTAACATGCAAAAAACTACGATCACAACCACCCCTAAGCCTGCACACCTCTGGTCCAAAAATAATGCCCCATCAAAACTCACTTTAAAGACACCAGGATCAGGCGTCTTCCATCTCAAGTCCGCACTTTGCACAGCCATTCGAAGTGGCAGCTGCTGCACGTCCCTAAATTCTTGCAATAGCTCTGAAGCTCGGAGCAACACCACCTCAGAACCCCACGTCGTCTGCCCCCCCCTCAGCCTGTTTCTCCTTTCCCAAATACCCCACGCAGCCATAGCAAATAGAGCAATCAGATTAGATGATCCACGCAAACATAAGAACTGAAACAAGTCACCAAAATTAGAGAACTTATGAGCACGCAGAAAGGACAACCGAGCATCTGACATCCAGATAGGCTTCACGGCGTCGCAGAACCACAAAGCATGGATTCCATCCTCAACACAGTCACCACAAGCCTCACAAATTTCAGAATTCAATACCTGACGCCTATGCAGATTATGTTTAGTTAGCAGGGATTCACGGACGGCATGCCAAAGGAAATGTCTCACCTTATCAGGAACCCGTAACTTCGAAACTCCACTCCACAAAGCCTTTCCAGCCTCCATATCCGACGAGCTAGGCTGATCTTGAAACTGAGTTGCAGCCAAAAATCGATAAGCACTCCGAACTGAGTATCCACCATCTGACGTGTGAGGCCATATCAGAGCATGAGATGTTTCAAAAGAACTGACATACATACTTTTGATAGTTTCAGCTTCCCACGGATAGAAGTTCAAATGAAGCTCCTCATTCCAAAGATTAGTACCAGGTAGAAACAGATCACGTACCACCTCCAAAGACGAATCCAGCTGCGGAGATAAATCCTACTCCCCCCATCAGATGGCAGCCAATGATCACGCCAGATTTTAATCTCTCTCCCATCCCCAACCCTCCACCGAGCACCCCTCAAAACCCCATCTCTAGCAAGCAAAATACTTCGCCAAGCAAAAGAGCAACTAGGGGAGACTACCGCATCAAAAATATTGCCAGAAGGAAAATACTTTGCCCAAAACACCTTATAGACCAGCAAGTTCCTATCATGAAATAGGCGCCATACTTGCTTCCCCAACATTGCATCATTGAATGAACGTAAATCACGGAAGCCCATACCTCCAATTGATTTTGAAGAACAAAGCATCTCCCATTTAACCCTATGGATCTTCCTAGAACTCCCGGAACACCCCACCAAAACTTTCGAATCATAGCTTCTATATCTTTAAGAAGACCAATAGGAAGCTGAAAACACTTATAGAGTATGTTGGGATTGATTGAACCACTGCTTTAATCATTATTTCCTTACCAGCCTAAGAAAACAATTTCTCCTTCCACCCTTGCATTTTAGCCCAAATCCTTTCCTTTTATATAAGTGAAACATGATTTCTTCTCCCGACCCACAAAGGACGGTAGCCCCAAGTACCTCTCATAATTCTTAATGACCGGCACCCCTAGTAAAACTTTTAATTCTTCTTGTACCTCCACAGAAGTTTTCCAACTAAAGAAAGTCGTCGTCTTATCTGAATTAACTTACTGACTAGAAGCATCCTCATACCAAGCAAGGATAGATAGAATTTTAGCACATTCAATAGAAGTAGCTCTACAAAATAACAAGCAATCATCGGCAAAGAAAAAATGGGTAATTTTTGGCCCCGCTCTACAAATAGAATAACCTCTAATCTCCCTATTACTTGTAGCCTGACGAAGAAGGGCATTTAATCCTTCTGCACAAAAAAAATATAGGAACAGTGACAAAGAATCACCTTCTCTCAGATCACGAGAAGGATAAATATGACCCTTAAGCTCACCATTCACCAGAACTGAATAAGACACTGTTGTGATGCATTGCATAATCATGGCCACCCAAGTATCCTGAAAACCCATCTTCAACAAAATTTTCTCTAAAAAAAACCCAGTCCACTCTATCATATGCTTTGCTCATATCAAGCTTTAAAGTCATAAAACTTGTCTTTCCTGAACATTGAGTTTTCATATGATGCAATGACTCAAAGGCAATAAGAATGTTATCTGAAATAAGTCTATCAGCAATAAAGGCACTCTAAGCGTCAGAAATAATGGACTTTAAAAAAGGTTTTAACCTATTGACAATGACTTTACTCAGAATTTTATAAATGACATTACAAAAACTAGTAGGCCAAAATTGAGCAACCGTTTCAGGATTATTAACCTTTGGAATCAAAGTAATGAAAGTATGATTGATAGACTTCAAATGATTACCTGAATTGAGACAGGAAAGGATTGCATCCGATACTTCCATGCCAATATCTGGCCAAAAGATTTGATAAAACAGAGAAGGCATCCCATCTGGACTTGGAGCTTTAAAATGAGCCATTTGTTTTAGTGCCACCTCAACCTCCTCCCTACCATATGGTCTAGTTAAGGCTTCATTCATAGAATCACTAACCACAGGCTGCACTCCTACCAACACACGCTCCAAGTCTGACAGGTTTGAAGATGTGAACAATCTAGTGTAGAAATCAACAAATACTGCCACCACATCACTCTCATCCGAAACCCAGACACCATGAGAATCCCGAATACCTTTAATAAAATTCCTCCTTTTTCTCTGAGTGGTTGCCCCATGAAAAATTTTTGTATTTCGATCTCCACAAGCTAATCATTGAGCTCTAGATCGTTGATACCACATATGGTTCTCCTTGTCTAGTAAAACATTTAATTCCCTACACAGTTGAACCACCACATCATGATTACCCCCCTTGGCCGAATCCTCCTCAGCTTTCCAAAGCAACTCTTTTTTCAATCTAATCTAATTTTTAACACTACCAAAATGATCTTTACTCCAAGATTCCAGCAACTTTTTACACCTCTTAATTTTTGTCACTACTCGGAACATCGGATTCCCACTCAGTTGAATCTCCCAAACCCTTTTAACTGTAGCACCACATTCTTGCTCTGCCAACCACATTTCTTCAAAACAAAATGGTTTGCGCTTCCACCTCGCTACTTCCCCATTCGGATCAAATACCAGCAGAATCAGCCTATGATCTGAAGCTACACAATGAAGATGTCTGATAGTTGCCGTTGGAAATCTAGCCATCCAATCATAGTTAGCTACCCCTCTGTCTAACCTTTCCCAAATAACATGCCCATGCCGATTACCTTGCCAAGAAAACTCAGGTCCCGTAAAACCTAAGTCCAAAAAACCACAAGTATCCAAGAATTCCCTAAAAGCCTGCATCTGACCATGAGGCCGTACCCTACCTCCACGCTTTTCTTCAAAGAGGAGAATTTCATTAGAATCTCCCATGCACACCCAAGGGAGGTGAGGTTTCGAATTTAACATACGAAGCATATTCCAAGGCTCCTCCCTTTCATTAGTATCCAGTTCTCCTTAAAACCCCGTAAGCCTCCAAGCCTCAGGCGAACCACCTTGAATTATGGCATCAATATGGAATCTAGAAAAGCTATCAACCCATCCTAAATACCATGCTGCCAAAGGAGTGCCAGACCACCCCCTCTATCTTGACTCTGAACCACAAATAAACCAGCAAATTTCACCTTATACTTGAACCTTTTCTAATTGCTCTTTATCAACCCACGTCTTTGACAAAAAAAACAATTAGGGGAGCTTGTGCCTGAATCAACTCTTCAAGCTCTTTCTTTGCACGTGGGTTCTCAAGCCCACGGCAATTCCAAGCTAAGCAACTCATTGGCCTCGGCGAGGCTGAGCAACAGCCTCCACCATTTCATTGCTTTTAACGCTAGCACATCGTCGTTTAGTAGGTACCAAATCTGCCACCCCCTCCAAGCATTCATCAACACTTCTTTTCCCAGCACTTGGACTGCCAACCTGCACCACATCCCTTTCTCTAGCTAACCTTTTCCACCCTCTAAGTGGAACACTCGATGAAGTGCCATTTTCCATATCAACAGAGACCCTTTGATCATCCTGAACCACTACCAAGAAACCTTCTGCCCCAGCCCCTTGACCCATAATTAAATCCTCCAAGTGAAGAGCAACCGAACTACCATCCCTAGGTTGAAGACTTATAGAATCAGTTTTATCAAATGCAGCCAAAGCCGAATCAATCTCCCTAAGTGTGTTATCAAAATTTCCATGTCCACTACTACCCATCCCAACGGAAGTCCCCACCATCTCAACCCCATTCTCAATACTCTGCTCCCTTACTGCACCACTTGAAACAACGTCCCCAGGCCGTTGCAAACCAGCAATAATAGTTTCTCTACTATCCATCTCATCACCAACATCCGGAGTCGGAGATTGCTGCCTTCCCCTGTCCACTTCGTCCTTACACCCATCAACCTTGACAACAGAGCATTTTTTGGGAGAAGTCATTGGAGCTCTTATCCACCCACCGAACTGTTGGTCCTTCTCTGTAAGACGTCCTTGGCTTTGCACCCACAAATCACAATCTTTATCGCAATGCGTTAACAACCCGCACTAGTAGCAGAGATTTGGTAATCGTTCGTATCGAAATCATACCCAGCCAACCTTACCATCTTCCATGCAGAGTTTGCGCCACCTACACAGCGGTTTGGAGGTATCAACCTTCACCCTAATCCGTATGAAGCTGCTCCTATCATAGGAACCCCACTCCTTCATCCCCGATTGAACTTCCCTGATAACCTTCCCAATATGGCATGCCGACCTCGGATTCATATCACCTATAGGAAGGTCATGGAGTTGAACCCAGAACCGAGTCATGTTAAATTTTAACTCCTTAACTGGAACACTCTTATCCAAGCGCTACAACGAGACGAGAAACTTGTCATAACTCCATGGCTCGCCCATTAAAACACGATCTGCATCAACATTGTCCGCGAAGACAAACAACACCACATGATTGCGCACGTCCTTCACTTCAAATCCCCTCTTCGTTCGCCATAAAGACTTAAAAGTCCTTGCAATTGCCTCCATATTCAGGACTCTGTGAGTGAAGAACTTCGCTGCGACCACATGACCATCCCCCTGCTCAAAAGCTTCAGACTGATACGGGCTCCCTTCTTCTTCTGTCAAAGACAATCTCTCCCACTGAACCGATAAACTCTCCATCCTATCCCAAGAACCTCTCACTCCCTGCTAAAAGCAACGACGAGAACTAAAGAAACTGCACTAGGCAGTACAACTTTCTACTGCACTGGCTAGGGTTTGAGAGCCGCCCCCTAGGTCAGCGAGAGAAACTTAATAAATATAAAAGTCATTAACTAAGGATAAAGTTCAGCTTTTTTTGGATAATAGAAGAATTTTACTGCAATTTATTATACAACGAAGTAGTAATTAAGATGCTTGGTTGGAATTGACTATACCATAGAAAATAATCATATATATATTTATGAACAAATCGTGAGCAGGGCGCCCTGAATATATATATATACACACATGTTTCGCTAATATCAATTGTGACATAAAATAATATAGTATGTGGTAGTACTGGACAATTTTTCTGAACGTAATCGGAAAAGCATTTTTATTTTTTCGTCTCCAAATTTTGGTGTTCCCTTGCACTGGAATACCCCAATTTTATCAATCCCTTCAAGAATTCTAGAATCCATATAAGTAACTACATAACCAAATGTTTCATATATTTCTTAGTGAAACAAAATTCCAAAACAAATACGAATCCGCACTCTCAAAAAATGCCAATTACATGAATCTATAACTTTGATTGTACTCAGCTTGGAATTAGCAAAAAAAAAAAAAAATTGTACTCAGCTTGGAAAATAGAATTGGCAAAATTGGATCCAAATCAATTTTGACCTAAAGGAAAAATGGTCAACTTGTTCTTGACTTGTTGATGTCAAAGAAGTAAATCTCGTACTGGAGTTTGTACCGGTTTGACCAGTGGAATAATATATTTTGATACCAATCAATACTAGTATACCGTTTCGGGTTTACCGTTATTTTTTATATTTATAAATATATATATATATATGTGTGTGTGTGTGTGTGTATTATAATAAATATAAAAGTTTACCACAAAAGATTTCTTCAATTCAGAACAAATTATTTATGCTTTTAGACTTTAGTATCAATTAAAAGAAAAAGAAAAAACACAATATAAAAAATAGAAAACTTAAAAGTTACCATTGTATACTAAGAAAACAGATAATATACTAATAAGTTAATACAAATAAGTTACCATTTTACCCTAACAAATTTCAAAAATTACAGAACTTAAAAAATAAAAAATAAATTTAAAAAAAAAAAAAAAAAAAACTTCTTTCTGTACTGGCAAGTTCGCCCGGTATCGGCCGGTACTACCCGAAATTAGCCGGTATGGCCAGTACGGCCGGTTTTTAAACTGGCACGAAATTTTGATATTTCGATATCGGTATACATTCCGATATGGCCGGTACCAGTACAGTATTGACTATCTTGGTTGATATTCTGGATGTGGTTGGGTTACCCGTAACTAACTTGACTAGACCTATTTTTCAAAGAAGGGAATTTTATTTTCTTTGTTTATAGTTTGAATTTAGTATGATAAGTTGGATGTTCTTTCTTGACTAAAAGAGAATTACAAATTTACAATCATTTTTTTGAGCTCTATTTAATAAAACACAATCTCTTTAGCATTCTTATAACTGCAGTTACTTTTGAATTAATCTTTAAAATTAGAAGTAAAATTCGTATTCAGTATTTATGTTGCATTTCGTTTGGAATTGTGGAAGCTTTGTTGTGTGATTGATGTTTATTATATATATTTGAAGGTAATTTGATTAATTTATAATTTAGTCATTTTGATTGTATAGCCGAGTTATATTAAAAAAATATTATTGCACATAAAAATTCCAATGAAATTCCTCACCAAATTAATTGAGGTACAATTCTCAAATATGAATACTTCTAATGCTAGATCTACTACCAATATTGAGTAGATTGGGATGCAATTGATATAAAATATTTACTTATTTTTCCTTACCCAATAATCTAATATGTTACGTTTAATTTTAAATCTAATATTTTTCCACAAATGCAAGAAATATGAGTCAACCTAGAACCCATATTAGGAAGACCCGTTTTCTATGTGACTTGACTTGTAAGTAGACGTAAACTAATGGTTATGATTTGAGTGGGTATTGTAGAAGAATCTCGAATCACTTACGTAAACATAGGAGTTGAAGGACTAAAGACTGGAAATTAAAAGAAGGAAGCCCATTGGGCTATATATTAATACTTGTAACTAAAATAAGCACTATAAAAGCTCTTATTTTAGGGCTCCATATTAATACTTGTAACTAAAATAAGCACTATAAAAGCTCTTATTTTAGGGCTCCAACTTCACAATTCACACTCCTTTGAGCACGGGAATCCACAACAGTGCATAATCAATAGCCATTAAAGGTTTTAATTTACCCTCTCTCTCTCTCTCTCTCTCTCTCTCTCTCTCTTGTTGAAAAAATCATCTTTTAGAATTGAATTTAAATATTGTTCTTTGTAGTTTTGTTTTCCTAAAGCAAACTGATAGTATTAAATTTAAAGTTAATATTTATCTCGGTATCTCCATCGATCAGTTACGTACAAATTTTTGAACTTCATTCATATGATGCTCGATCAGTATCGTTATTCATTGTTTGATCAAAAAAATAAAAAATACTTCCATGATTTCTCTCTTATTAGTTATGATGATTATTTGTTTCCTTTCCTTTCAGAAGTTGGTTGGTCATGGAAAAAAGAAGACAATCAATAAGGCATCATCCTTTGGAATTGGAGCTTCCGTACCATATCGTGTTGGATATACTATTAAGGCTTCCATTCAAGAGCATAGTGAAGTGCAAGTCCGTATGCAAACAATGGTTCACTCTAATCTCAGATACCCTGCACCTGCACCCATTGTTAATAGCCTATTGGCCAAACATTCACTTACATATGGTTGAGTTAAGGGCATCCGAATTTCAAGGACTTGTCATAGGCAGCAGGCCCACAAGAATAACCATTAAGTTTAAGACTGACGACTACTTACAGATTGTTAGTTCATCATGTACGGGATTGCTTCTCTTCAGGAATTATCGTCGGAAGAATTTATATGTTTGCAATCCAATTTTGGGTGAGTACACTATCATTCCACGAGTTATAGAAAACACCTTCTTTCCTTGTGTTTTTCTTGGGTTCAGTTCCAAGACTAAGGAATTCAAGTTGCTACGATTCTTTAAGCAGCAGGGGCACAGTCATAATATATACATGGCTGAGGTACATACTCTTGGTACAGATTCATGGAGAAGCATTGGTGAGGCTCCAAACATTATTCATTATTCGGCATTGCATGGAACATTTTTTAATGGAGCCCTTCATTGGTTTGTTGTTAATGATGATGAGACATCTCTATGTTGTTTTAACCTTGGTAATGAGCAATTCCAACCGTTCCCAAGACCATCACAATTTGCTAAATGCTGGAAAATCTCCCATAAAATGAGAAATATGATGAGCATGGGTGCAGTGAAGGACCAACTGTTTTTATGTCATCCTTTTAATAATTCAGTTCTTGAACTATGGGTGATGGGGGACTGTGGTGTCTCGGAATCTTGGACTAGAATGCACGTGATCACCACTAGTGTGACGCCTAAGGCAATAGCTTTTTTGGATAATGGAGAAATCCTGATGTTAAAATATATTTATTGTCAAGAATTTCTTACATTGCATCATCATTTTGATCTCGTTTCCTACAATCCAAAGGAAGGAAGTTTTAGAAAGATCACCACTAATATGAAAGAAGAGTATCAAATTGTTGCTTACACTCCAAGCTTCCTCTCCCTCAAAGATGCTGCGGTGATAGTAAAAAGGTTTTAGATTCACATTTCTTTGTATTATTACAAAACTTCAGCTGTAGGTCATTTCCTGTCAAAACATGGTAAAAATGTTTTTTTTTTTTTTTTTTTTTTTTTTTTTTTTAACTTCCATGTAAAATGCTACCTACAACTATAGGATCACACTCACGTTAGTTTTCAAACTCTTCTTCATCATAATTTGTATTTGTTTCCTCCTCAGATCCTTTCAGTTTTATGTTTTTTTTCTCCCTTTCCCCCCTTGCGAGAAAACCCTCACAAATTATGATAAAGAGCCTGGGCCAAGGTGTAAGGCTCTAATGTTCCCTTCGAGATTTTTCTTTAAAAAAAATAATAAAATAAAATAAAATTTTAACTTTATAACTCAATAATCTCAAATTTGTTGTAGCTAGCCTTAACCAAATCAAGTACTTCCTCTTTATTTCCACCATAAATTCAATCTATTTGATTCCGATTTTGCTGTCTCTGTCCGTATTTTGTAATTTCTCATTTTTATTCGGATCTTCTATATATGTTCAGTATTAGATCTTAGATCTGAACTTATTTGATCCTTCTTGATTATATTTCTATTTGTGTTTTGTAGTAAGAATTAGAAAAACGGATTCATCAACCTCGACGTTCGCTATCTCAGGCAAGAGTAATTCTATGGTACTTCCCAAAAAAAAGGGGTACAGTACCCACTAATAGGTAACCTGCTACACCAGGTTACTTTTTTCTCACATTTGACGGTTCCGCCCTCACGTTGTGTAATTCCAACATCACATGTGACAATTCTTTTCTCACATTTGGTGGTTCCCTTACTTTTTTCTCACATTTAACGGTTTCATCCTCACATTGTGCAGTTTTAACATCACATGTGACAGTTCTTTTCTCACATTTTGTGGTTCCCTTACTTCTTTTCTCACATTTAACGGTTTCATCCTCACATTGTGCAGTTTCAATATCACATGTGACAGTTCTTTTCCCACATTTGGTGGTTTTCTTACTTTTTTCTCACATTTAATGGTTTCATCCTCACATCGTGCAGTTTCAACATCACATGTGACAGTTCTTTTCTCACATTTGATAGTTCCCTTATTTTTTTCTCACATTTAACGGTTCCATCCTCACATTGTGCAGTTTCAACATCAAATGTGACAGTTCTTTTCTCACATTTGGTGGTTCCCTTAATTTTTTTTCTCACATTTGATGGTTCCATTTTCACATTGTGAAGTTCCAACATCACAAGTGACAGTTCTTTTCTCACAATTGGTGGTTCCCTTACCTTTTTCTCACACTTGACGGTTCCATCCTCACATTGTGCAGTTCCAATATCACATATGATAGTTCTTTTCTCACATTTGGTGTTTCCTTTATTTTTTTTTCTCACACTTGATGGTTCCATCCTCACATTGTGAAGTTCCAACATCACAAGTGACAGTTCTTTTCTCACAATTGGTGGTTCCCTTACCTTTTTCTTACACTTGACGGTTCCATCCTCACATTGTGCAGTTCCAATATCACATGTGATAGTTCTTTTCTCACATTTGGTGTTTCCTTTATTTTTTTTTCTCACACTTGATGGTTCCATCCTCACATTGTGCAGTTCCAACATCACATATGACAGTTCTTTTGTCACATTGGGTGGTTCCCTTACTTTTTTCTCACACTTGACGGTTCTATCCTCACATTGTGTAGTTTCAACATCACATGTGATAGTTTCTTTCTCACATTTAGTGGTTCCCTTACTTTTTTTCTCACATTTGACAGTTCCATCCTCACATTGTGCGGTTCCAACATCACATATGACAGTTCTTTTGTCACATTGGGTGGTTCCCTTACTTTTTTCTCACACTTGACGGTTCCACCCACACATTGTGCAGTTCCAACATCACATGTGACAATTCTTTTCTCACATTTAGTGGTTCTCTTACTTTTTTCTCACATTTAACGGTTCCATCCTCACATTGTGCAGTTCCAACATCACATGTGACAGTTCTTTTCTCACATTTGGTGGTTCCCTTACTTTTTTTTCTCACATTTGATGGTTCTATTTTCACATTGTGCAGTTCCAACATCATAAGTAATAGTTCTTTTCTCACAGTTGGTGGTTTCCTTACTTTTTTTCTCACATTTGATGGTTCCATCCTCACATTGTGCAGTTCCAACATCACGTGTCAGTTCTTTTGTCACATTTAGTGGTTCCCTTTTTTTTTTCTCACATTTGATGGTTCCATCCTCACATTGTGCGATTCTAGCATCACATCCTCACATTGTGAGAATGATAGTAATGAAAAAGCAGTTTTAAAATTAATCAACAAAATAAAATTAGAAGGGGAGTTTCTTTTTTGGAGGGGGGGGGGTAGGGGGGAAGATAGGAAAAGACTTGGCATTCACATTTGATATGGGTTTGTCAACCATATTTCCAGTTAAGACTACAAAATCTTCAGGGTTTTTTGTTGTGTCTGATAACTTTTTTGATCCATTAACTGGTCCATCATAAAACTGGAATGCATCAACATACTCAGTAAGACAAAAAAAACATTATGAGTTTTTCACACATGGTGCAAGAAACTAATGACTAACCTTAGATTTCATCTCTTTACTAGGATCTAATATCCGAGCAAGTAGGTTCAAGCTCTGCATTGAAGCAAGGGTTCATTATCCTCAGGGTTTTTTCTTATAATGGGAAATGGGGGATAAAGATAAATAAAATAATTATAAAACACATTTTCAATCAGGCTTTCAGAGGTCTGCGAGTGCTTTAGAGTATTGACCAAAGGATCACTGATGCCTTCAGCTTCAATTATCTGGCAAACATGATTGCTGCATCAAGAAAAATATGAGTAACGTGAATTATACAATGTAAGGGATGCTCAATGCATAAGAGCCATCCAACAAACCTAATGTCTAAAGAATAAGAAGAAAGATGCAACAATGAAGTTAGAACTATGTGACATGAACACTAACACGAGTACCACTCCCTCATAAATGACAAGCTTTTCAACGTGCAAACCCAGAACAAAATAGAGTGAAATATGTGTAAATCCCCAAAATGGCATGAGATTTAAAATTCAATATGCAAAAAAGATAGCAAAAAAGCAGACAGTATATGAAACAAGGCAAATATGGCTAGTAAAGGTTTCGTGTAGACACATACATATATACATATCTACATAAATTTATATAAAACAATAATAGAGTGACTATATTTTATGCTAGCCAACAATTTGCTGCAACCCTCCTTTTTCTGGGTTTGGGGCCAACCATGAACAATATATATATATATATATATATATATATATATATATATATATATATATATATAACAAATAAAAAGCATCAATAAGAAGGGCTAGAGGAACAAAATATTTTGGTACTGGTGTACCATTTTGGAATTACCACTATAAAAAATATATTTGTATATTTATGAACTTAAAATATGTATATTTATGTATAAATTCATGAGCTTATATATTTGGTTAGAGCCTGCTAATTTGGTAAGAGCCAATAAAAATATAAGTCCATGCCCATCCTAATATGTTGCCCAGGTTTACATTTTTTTTCCTCATAGAAGCAATCAACAACCTAATCAACCTTGGCCCAAAATGCAAGTCCATGTATATGTGTGTGTGTGCGTGTTACCAAAGATTCATATGGGGTAGGTTAACTTGTTCTGCTAGACAGACAAACCAAGAAACATAAAAAGTGTTTGTGCAGTCAAAACAGAAATACAAAGAAAGTGGTTAGCAAAGAAACCAAGAAGAAGTGGGCAACATGGGGCTGTGGACGATGTGGAAGAAGAAAAAGTGGGAGAAGTGAATGATCTTGTCCTTCTGGAAATGCTATTTTGGCAAGCTTAGCATCTGCATACTTTGGTGTCTAGTTTTAACAAATTTATAAAAACAACCTTTTATTGTACTGGCCTAAAATAGAATTACCAACTCAAATAGCCAAAACGAGTTAAAGTGCATACCGATACCTTTCCAAGAGGATATTATACCAGTTTGGTATGGTAAAATATTTTCCAGTTGTATTGGCAAGTATGGTACGAGGAGAAATTGTATCAATTATAGGGTAAATAAGCAAGTAGTAAAAAATGACAAGTTAATCAAAGAAGTGGCAAAGGTATGATTTTGGATATAATTGAATGGCAGAGAAGAATACATGGGACCAACCCCGATTAATGTTAAAGATCCATAACTAACCCCAAATTTATGGGAATAAAGCTTTGTTGTTGTTATATAGGGTAAATTAACAAATTGGAGAAGCAATTTCCAACATAGGCTAGCTTCTTCTAGGCCTTCAACTCTTCTCTCTCACTCTCCCCTGTCATGTAGCAGAGATCTCCCCTGTCCGCCCAAGCGAAAGACAAAATCATTTACTTATAAATCTCCATGTCACTCACATAGACCCCAAAAAACTATGAACTACTAAGAAGAGAAAAAGAGGATGTTGGATTGAGATGAATTGATGTTATCTACTCAACATTACAAATATATTTCAAAGCTATTCCAAGGTTAAGCAAAGCCATCAAAATGCTTATTAGACATGAAAAAAAAAATGTTTCTGCCTGTTCTATGGAAACAAAAGGAATCAATTACATAATTAGCACTAGGCAGTCTTCTTTCATCACAAACTAGGCATTGATACAAATCTACCAACAAGACAAACTTTGAAATCAATGTAGCTATATACAAAGCAAACATCTTATGTTAAACTAGTTAAAAAGTTATCACCACTGTCATCCAAAAAGTTATAATGCGTTAAAATACATAGCTCATAGAGGCATTTCATCAAAAAATTCATTGCCTTTCAATTAGACCAACTCGGAACTCTAAAAAAATATCTCCAACAATTTCTTAACAAAACTAAACAAACTCATTCTTACCAGTAGATACAGACCCACATAGAAAAATCCAAACGAAACCCACACAACTCAAATACAAACAAAAACAAAAATACAGACAAACCCAAAACGAACTTAGATAGGCTAAGAGAGACAAACCTGAACACCATGGTGGTTGCAGCTTTAACATTGCTGTCGCAGCTTGAGGTAGTGAAGACGCGAGCATTGTGGAAGGATTTCCCAAATTCCACGGTTAGTGAGGGATTTGAAATCAATAGATTTGGAACTTGAATTCCAGGATGCATTTGGGTCAAATACAAATTCTTCTCACCCAAATCCAAATCCTAAACGAAATCCCATGCCATCCAAACAGACCAGAAGAAGATTAAGGACTCTTCCCCACCCACCCCATACAAAATACCCACAAGAAACTAATAAAGAAAAAAGGGAAACAAAACAATAGCAGTCAAAATAGGGTTTTATCGTTTTGATACTTACCTTTAACAATATCAAAACGATTATGATCCTTTAAAGAAACCTTCAATTTTTTTTAGAAAGAAAGAAACCTTTACCAGAGAACGCAAGAGGAAGCGAAGAACGCGAGAGAGGAAGAAAAATCGGAGAACACGTGAGAAAAAAAACTGAGAGAGACCATCAAAATTTTTTTTTTTTTTTTTAGTTTACATACACTAACTTGCTTTGCCAGTAACTGGTTTCTACTAAATTAAATTAACAGCTAAGATGATAACAACACCAAGTCAATGTTTCAGATATGGGTGGGTACTGTACCCCAAAAAAAAATAGGGGGTATGGTAGAATGACCCCTTTGGCAATATATATTGAATAAATTATTACTGTAAACGGTTACTTATGATGGTTTTTTTGATTGTGGTACTGTTAATCATCATTTTTTCTAAATTCAGAGTCCAAAAAAAAAAAAAAAAGTTTACTTACAAAAACAAAAGTTCAGTTCTAATTGTTTCGATTCTATAGGTATGTCAATGTACATTGCCCATTTCTATTTTGTTTTTATAAAGATATTAACGACAATCTAATTATTTGTACTCTAGGTCTTCTTCAATTTCTTATTTCCTTATAATTATCCTCTTTTTCTTTTTTCTATGCATTTGCAGGTTAAGGCTTAGTCATTGCTTTTTTCTTTTTTTAATTGCAATATTACTATGAATTTCTTTGATTACAATATTATAATACAAAAACTGTGGAAGTTGAAGTAACAAATTGTGTAAAAGAAATACAAATTGTGCAATTTGGATAAGTATCACGTATTAATTAATTATATTGCACTTAACTCTATTTCGAAGCGAAGCATAAAATATATAGGCAAAAGAGAGTGGTTGACCATTATATACAACCATATTACTAATATATTTGTTAAAAAAAAAATTTTAAAAAAAACCACTAATTGGATCATTAGGCTTTAGTGTGGACGGGTTTGTGGCGAAATAATTTTTTCATCACACCCCTAAGTTTTTTTTGTGATTAAAAAATATATTAATCCCAAATTATAATTTATGCATATTATTAATTTTTACCCAAAAAAATAGAACAACTTTTGAGCACAAGCTTATGCGCGTGCTTAGAGGTTAGTACTATTATTTAAGAGGTTTTTCCTGTTTCGACTAGATTTTTTTTTTTTTGTTCCAAAATACCCCTACACCCCTAAATTTAAGTAGAGACAAAACTAAAGGATAGTCCAGTAAAAATACATATCTAATTTGCACTAAAACATTGCCTACAAAATAGAAACACTATTCCACTAACCCATTTCTTTAAAGCAACTATACGTTTATTTTTTTTTAATAGAAAAATTAGTTAAACTACCTACGTTTCTGTTGTTTTTTCCTAAAAAAAAAAAAAAAAACACCCTACGTTTATCTATTAATTTTTATCAAAAAAAAAAAAAACTTAACTAAATATCCAAAATAAATAAATAAATAGTTATCAACAAAAAAAACTAAACTAAATAGATATATACACGTTTTTTTTTTTTTTTAAGTAGATACATCTTTAACTCTCATTAAAACATTGCCTACAAAATAAGATTACACTCCTAATAATATTCAAATTGCTTTATCCAATTATAAAAAAAAATTAAATTAAATTAAAACAAACACACGTTTCTTTGTAAAAATTAAATAAATAAAAAAAACACATCCATCGTACAGATAAAAAAATAAATACAAAATAAAAAACCCACACCATATCTACCGTTATTGCCCAAAAAAAAAAAAAAACAACCAGTCGTACACCCACATTTTTTCTAATCATACTAGCTTCTGAGCACACTCGTAGGGCTCTTCTATTTTTTGTAAAGGTTAGTAATTGCATCCATTATAAATTGGTATTACTACATTTTTCAATCACAAAAATACCTAGGGGTTTGATGAGTGTTATGCGTTTGTACCAAATATTAAAATTATTAACCTTTCTCCATGCATAACACTCATCACACTCCTAGGTATTTTTGTGATTGAAAAATATAGTGATCATAATTTATAATGAATGCAAATTATTAATCTTTACCAAAAAATAGAAGAGCCTCTAAGCACATGCATAAGCTTGTGCTCAGAGGCTAGTTATTATAATGGGTTGTGGGCTTTAGGCCCACCTTGTTTACTTATATATCACTCTTACTTGTACTATACGCATCTACCTCTTATATAAAGGCACTCATGTATATTTTATTATTCTGAGAAATACAATACATTCATTCAATATTTCTAACAAAGGTTTTACAAAGGAGTATGGGATTGATTATGAAGAGACTTTTGCTTCGGTTGCTCATATTTCATCTGTTCTTACCCTCTTCGCTGTTGGCGTTGCTAGTAAATGAGACCTTCTTCAAATGGATATTAAAAATGCATTCCTTAATGGGGATTTAAGTGAAGAAGTTTATATGCAATCTCCTCTTGGTCTCTCTGTTGAATCAAACAAGGTTTGTCGCCTTCGACGTGCTCTTTATGGCCTTAAACAAGCTCCAAGTGCTTGGTTTTCCAAGTTCAGCTCCACCATCTTTCGTTTGAGTTACACTGCCAGTCCTTATAATTCTGCCTTATTTCTTCATCACACTAACAAAGACACCATTTTATTTCTCTTATATGTGGATAATATGATCATAACTGGTGATGACCTCAAGGATTTTCTCAATTAGCAGTTTGAGATGAAAGATCTTTGACATTTCAGCTATTTCTTCGGTCTTAAAATCACTCATTCCACAGCTGGTCTTTATATTACTCAAGCCACATATGCTTCTGAACTTTTGTCTCAAGCTGGACTCACTGATAGCAAGACTGTTGACACTCTGATTGATCTTAATGCGCATTTGACTCCCTCGTGGGGGAAACCATTGTCTAATCCCTCTCTTTATAGACGATTGGTTGACTGCCTAATTTATCTCACTATCACTCATCCGGGCATTTCCTATAATGTTCACCAAGTGAGCCAATATCTGTCTGTTCCACGATTGACTTACTATGTTGCTTTTTAGCGCATTCTTCGATACCTGGAGGACACTTTCTTCTATGGCATTTTCTACTCAGCTCAGTCTCCTCTTGTTCTCCGTGCATTCTCTGATGCTGATTGGGCGAGAGATCCCACTAATCGCAAGTCCACCACTGGCTATTGTTTTCTTCTTAGTTCTTCTCTGATTTCTTGGCAAAACAAGAAACAAACTCATATGGCCCGCTCTAGTATTGAAGCAAAATATCATGCCCTTGTTAATACCACATCTGAGCTCATTTGGGTACGATTGCTTCTTAAGAACTTAGGTGTGTCAACATCCGCTGCTACTCCTCTTTATTGTGACAACTAGAGTGTCATTCATATTACTCACAATGATGTTTTACATGAACGGACTAAACACATCGAGATCGACTGTCATTTTATCCGTTATTATCGTGTCTATGATGCTCTCAAGTTATTCTCGGTCTTCTCTAAAGATTAACTTGCAGATATCTTCACCAAGTCACATCCTAAAAGACGCCTTCATGCTTTAGTTGACAACCTCAAGTTGGTCTCACACCCACCTTGAGTTTGAGAGGGGTTGTTAATGTGTATTGGGTTGTGGGCTTTAGGCCCACTTTGTTTACTTGTATAGCACTCTTACTTGTACTACACACATCTGTCTCCTATATAAAGACACTCATGTATATTCTATTATCCTAAGAAATATAATACATTCATTCAATACTTCTAACAATTATAATTATTATGCTTCCCAGCTACGTGTGTCACCCTTCCTTCTTTACAATGCTACGGTGCACAAAGATGGTGCAATCCTACAATTGTAATACTACTTGTTAAGTTTCGGGAAAACATATATATACACACACACGTTGGCCTGGTTCAGCGCTCCAATGTTTAAAGCAATAATTTCCAGCCCAATCTGCAACCAGTTTTCCCATTTTTGAGGTTTCTACTTTGGACACTTGGTTGAAAGTCTTATCGATCGAACTCCATTTTTTGTGTTCTTGCTGTTATTGAAATGCTCTTGTAGTGTACTTTCTAAAGGATCCGACTTTATGCTATATTTGGTGCACTATGCAGAGAGCCATTACTCTTGGAAGTTGGCAAATATCCAAATGAAATGAAACTCCAAAGTTTATTTTTGTTAATTTTGCGAGCAATATCGTATGATTCAGATGTAATAATGAGATAATGTCTTCTCAAGAATGTAGATAATCAACTCTACTTCATGGAAGTACCAACTCTTTGGATCCAATTTTCGTGGGTGGTGGAAAATCCAAGCGTGAAAGAGGACCTCGACTTAATTTATATAGGTTTCAGCATGATTTTTCTTCGAGATTTTACTTTTCGCCCTTGTATCCTCCGTTTGGTTCAAATGGGTGCGTTGAAATTAATGCCTATCATATCTATTTTATAAACTAAACTAAATTAATTAAGGATCCGTTTAGTTGGAGAGGTGGAAAAGTAGAATGATAGAAAATGGTAAAAATATAGAAAATGGTAAAAAGATGAAAAAGTGAGGAAATCAAATATTTTAATTTTTCTCATTTTTGTTTGGTTGTTAGTGGAAAAATAGAAGAATGAAAAAAATGAGTTTGTATAAATTTATGCATATACCTTTGTTAAAAAATAATGCCCAATAAAAACCCAAAAAGTGATAAAAAAAAAATCAATCACCTAAATTTATTAAAAATTAAAAATCATGTCCATAAAAAAATTACATCTAAAAAAAAAAAAACAACGCGCACACACACAAAAGAAAGCAAAAAAAAAAAATTAATCGACAAGCAAAAGTAAAAAGGAAAAAAAAAAAAGAAAAAAAAAAAAAAAAGGTAGGCAACATAGTGAAAAAAGAAAAAAAAAAAAAAAGTATGAAGAAAAGCAATGTACGCATATACCTTTTTTTTTTTAAATAATGCCCAATTAAAACCCAAAAAGTGATAAATAACCAAAAAAAAATCAATCACTTAAATTTATTAAAAATTAAAAATCATGTCCATAAAAAAAATCACAGCTAAACAAAAAAAAAAAAAATACTAGACAAGCAAAAGTAAAATGGAAAAAAAAAAAAAAAAAAAAAAAAAAAAAAAAAAAAGGAGGTAGGCAACATAGCAAAAAAAGTGTGAAGAAAAGCAACGTGGCCTGAAGGTGCAATCATGGTTTTTAAAACCGGACCGGTCGGTTCGACCGGTTCAACCGGAAACCAGTCATTGATCTAGTTGGGTTATGACAAATAACCGAAAAGAGCTAAAAACTGAAAATAGTCAAAAACTGCCCAGTTTAATCGGAAACCGATGTGGTTGAACTGGTTTTGCAAAATTGCTGAAACAGATTTACAATGGAGCTTTTGTTGTAGTAAAAACCTTCTTTTTTCTTAGATCTGCTGATGGTGAGGACAGATTTTTGCAATAAAGTCTTTTTTCTTAAGATTGGCTATGCTTGAGAGAGAGAAAATGATTGAATGTTCATGCTTGGCGCTGAAATTAGCATCTTGGAGTGGTATCTACAAATCTTCAGTGAGGAAGAGAGGAACCGATGATGGTATTGTAGAGATAAACAATAGATCTACCTTACTCAGAGAGAGAGAGAGAGAGAGAGAGAGAGGGATTATGGGGAGGACAAAAGACTCAAAAAATAGAGCCTTTTGATGGTAAGCAAAGTGGGGCGTGTACTCAATGGAGTGCAAGATTTATGAGGTGTATACCGTGTATTAGAAAAATAAATAAATAAATAAATAAAGGTAAACGTGTGGCTAGGAGTGGTGGAGTGGGAAAGTAAATGGTAAAGGAGTTATAAGTCAGTGACTTGTCTAGTCATATGATTTTGCTTTTTTCTATACTACTATTTAAGGGGCTTTCTCTGTTTGGATTTCACATTTTTTAGTTCAAAAATATCCTTACAGTCCTATATTTAAGTAGAGACAAAACTAAAGGTCAATCTGGTAAAAATGCAACTCTAACTCCTACTAAAACATTGCCTAAAAAATAGGATCATTCTGCTATTAATTTTTAAATTGCTTTATCCACTTATAAATTAGATTTTCACTGGCCTCTGAGCACGCGCGTGACACCCCTAGGGTTTTTTTTTTTGTGATTGGAAAATGTAATAATCCCAAATTATAATAAATGCTCTAGATTAACCCTTACCCAAAAAATAGAAGAGCCTCTGAGCACGCGCGTGAGTGTGTGCTCAAAGGCTAGTTTTTTTTTTTTAATTCAAATATTCTTGAATAAATAAATAGTTAAAGTAATACTATTGTTTATACAAACTAAAAGATGAAGCTTAAATATTAAAAATGCGTTTAGATAACGCTTATTTTACAAAAAATTGAAAACTGAAAATAATAAAAAAATAATTTTCAGATTATTGTTCACACCAAAAATATTGTTCATTTTCCTATTTGCACTATTCATGGAAATATTAAAGATGCGTTTGGATACCGCTTATTTTACAAAAAATCGAAAACTGAAAATAATAAAAAAATAATTTTCGGATTATTGTTCACACCAAAAACATTGTTCATTTTCCTATTTGCACTGTTCATGTTCCATGAACAGTGCAATAGGCGCTGGTTTAAAAAAAAAAACAAAAAACAAAAGGCTGAAACACCAAACATTCAAACACCCGCTAAATAGTTTATTCTTTGTCAACCATTACTTACAATAAAAGAAAGGTGGTATGGAAAAAAGTACTTTTTATTTTTTATTTTTTCTTAATATAAATTATTAAATTTCAAATTTTAAATAAAAATTATTTTAATATTTTAATTAAATTATTTATGACATCACCGATTCGACCATCAGTCGAACCTCAGTCTGACCAGAAAATCGGTAATTAGCTCATTTTTCGGTTCTTTCTCCGTACTGGTTTATAAAACCTTAGGTGCAATTGTACATGGGCATTTTCATTCAAAAATGATGCCCAATTTCTCCTTTCAGTTTTCTCTCCATTTTGGAGAGAAAACTTTTTTGTTGGTCCAGGAAGAAAACACTTGAGTCCCACTATTTATTTTCCTTCCTCTCCACCCAACCAAACACACTCCAAAAAAATTTTCTTTCCATTTTCTCTCTTAAGTTTTCCATCCACCCTATCTCACTGGTAGAGTATTGACTTCACTGATTTGAAATCCAATTTGGAACCACAAATTTTTTGTCAAACTATGGTTGACCTTTGTCAAACATGGGAAAAGTATTTGGAAATATTGATTTTGATGTATAATAATAAAATTTTGTAGTCCTGTGAAATTTTAAGATTAGTTGACCATCTGTCAACTTGGTCAAATAGTGGTCAGCATTGGGACAAATTAAATTATTTTTTATATTCCTATGATTCCAATGTGAAAACAAAGATTTTTAGAATTGTTGAAATTAAACTTGCATTTTTGTACATAATGCAGTATGGACATAATGCAGTATTTTTGCAAATAAAAAGAGGTTAGACATAATGCAGTATGGACAATGTATTAGTGGGGCAATTGTGCACTAATTATTTATATAAGAGACAATTTACTTGGAATACTTATCATAACAAAGAAAAAAATTAATCGATTATTCTTCATGTTTAGTAGCTTGGGAAATATTTAAACTATTATAAGTAGGAGTGTACATGAGTCAAGTTAAAGGGTTTCTTTACTCCGACCCACAATAGTAGGGTTAAAAAAATCCAACCCATCATAGTGTTCTAACCCAACCCAATACACTTGGATCAGGTTGGACAATTTTTTATTTTTAAAATTAGCATTAGAATAGTATGAACACAAATAAGAGCAAATTTATAACTTAATAAACTTGATCATAGCACCAAACCAAAATCAAACTATTTTATTAGTGCTTCAAAGTTCTTCAATTGTTCAAATCAAATAGTCTTATTTGTTGCCCCTGCCATTTGAAAATTTAAAGCAATAGCACCATCATACACAAATTATCAAATAAAATGACATTTCATTTAGTTAGTAACATATCAAATCACTACAACAAAATGTATTTTCAGTGACGAAAAAATTCGTCACTAAAAGTCCAGTTTTTCGTCACTAAGAACCTTTAGTGACGAAATCGGACTTTTAGTGACGAAATTCATTTCGTCGCTAAAACCCCGTCACTAAAAGTCCCGGTGACGAAAAATTTCGTCACTAAAAGTCCGATTTGATTTTAAAAAAAATATTTTTAAAGACGAAAACGTTTCGTCACTAAATATTTTCCTCACTAAAAACACCATTCAGTGACGAAAATATTTCGTCACTAAAAACATTTTAGTTTATTAAATCATATTTAGTGACGAATAATTTCGTCATTAAAACTATTTTCCGATACATATAGTGACGAAAAAGTTCGTCACTAAAACTATTTTTAAGAAAATCCATGCACATATAGTGACAAAAATTTTCATCACTAAAACCATTTCTTACAAATTTTTGCTACATTTAGTGACGAAATATTTCGTCACTAAAACTTATTTTCTGTTTTTATTTTTTTCATGGCTTTGATATTAACCTGTAACCTGTTATTACATTACTAAAACCTCTCATTTAAATAATACATTTATTTCAACACATTTATAAAAAAAAGATCCATACATTCCACAAGTAAAAAATAAAACAAGTATCTAATTCAAACTCCTTCCATACAATAATTGTTTGCAATACATACAATAATTCGTCATATTTTATAACAATACAAAAATGTTAGCATAATATAATTAAAACTAACGGAAGATGTCTTCATATGTCTTCAAGTAATGCCAAAAGTAAATCTCCTAAAAGCCACCAATAAGAAAGCTGCACAAATATAAAAACAATACTACATTAAAATCGAAAAGTAAAAACATTAACTATGTTATAAGAAACATTTCTAACAATGCATTAAGAGTAGCCACACCAATAAATTAAAATCACAATGAACACCCATGTGGGGGTGTATGTATATTACCTAAATCTATAACTTTTCATTTATCTAGATAAATTTTAGACCGTAACCAAATCTCATAGTACCTTTCAATCAAGATGGAAAGGTCAAATTACACCTATTTTGCATCAATTTTAAACTTTTATGTTAAGTACATATATACCAAAATCCTTAAACTTCTACCTTAAAGTGCATTGACAGTATTTAAAGTAACATTAAAGTGCTTCTGTTTAAACTAACCAGTGCCATCATGATCCTCATCAATACTAGTGTTAAATTCTAATTCCACAAAACCATTCACTTCACCTTTCACTTCACCTGTAATGTCATTCATATATCTCTATAGTCTATATCCTCATTCTATGCTAATCCCAAAAGATTTGAATTTAATCTTATGATAATTGATAACAAAGGACCCCACCCCCCAAAATAAACAACCTTCATCAACCTGGTTTTAGAGACAATGCCATCCTAATATTCCTTTCTCAGATTGAACACTCATTTTATCATCAAAATGGATGATAGAAAAAACTAGCAATTAGGGAAAAAAATCTCATCATTTGTCTTGCAAGAAATATTAATAGAGTAGCACAACGTATCTAAAACATAATCTAGAGAACAATCCCCCATTAAATCAAGTCAAATAACAATCAAAGGACACAATCCCATTGTGAAATCAGAGTATCATTACCTAAGCAATAATCAACATAAGAAAATTTAGAAGATGGGTAATCTCATTTTGAGTTCAAACATTACACCTAATGTATAGGAACTTGTACACTACATATATCTAACACTGGTATCAATGTGGAAACCAAACCAAGAGAGTGAGGATCCAAAACTAGAATCATCCAAACAATAAGAACCATAGAAATAAAAAAGAATTACAGCAATTGATAAGTACATATATATAAGAAACTTTCTTCACAATCATTACACAGTAAATATCAAATACCCAAACTAAACAAAAATGCATATACCCATTACTGTATCAAACAAAGAAATACCCAAAGGAACTAGAATCATTAAACAAAAATTAACAAAAAATTTAACTCAAAAGGGGAAAAAAAATACCCAGGCTTGGGGGTGGGAGGCAAAAGGTCGCCGGCTGGGTGGAAGGCGAAGGGTCGCCAGAAGCGTCACAAACTGAAGCGTCGCCGGATGAAGGATGAAGCGTCGCCGGATGAAAGATGAAGCGTCGCCGGCGAGCTGAAGCGTTGCCAACTATCGTTGGCGACGCCGATCGGCGACCTTAAGCGTCGCGATCGGCGACCTTGAACGTCGCGATCTGTGACGCTTCAGGTCGCAGATCACGACACTGAAGGTCGCTAACGATCGGCGACCTGAAGCGTCGTGATCTGCGACCTGAAATGTCGCAGATCGCGACGTTCAAGGTCGCCGATGGCGACGTTCAAGGTCGCCAACGATCGGCGACCTAAAGCGTCGCGATCTGCGACGTTCAAGGTCACAGATCGCGACGCTCAAGGTCGCAGATCGCGACGCTTCAGCGTCGCCAACGATCGGCGACCTTCAGCGTCGCGATCGGCGACGCTAAAGCATCGCAGATCTCGACGCTGAAGCGTCGCCAACGATCGGCGACCTGAAGCGTCGCGATCGGCGACGCTCAAGGTCGCAGATCTCAACGCTTCAGCGTCGCCAACGATCGGTGACCTGAAGCGTCACCGATCGCGTAGCTGAAGCATCGCCGATCGCCGGCGACCTGAAGCGTCGCCGTTGAGCTTGATCGGCGACAGTGGCTTCACACGTGATTTGGTTTTTTTTGGTTTTTGACTGAAATGGCTCTAGTTTTTTTTTTTTTTTTTTTTTTTACAGAAATGGCTCTTGGGTAGTGAAATGTTTTGTGGTTTAGCTGGGTTTTGAAATTAGGCTTTTAAGGTTTTAGTGACGAATTTCAGTTTCGTCACTAAAGACCGGCTTTGTTAAGATTTTTAGAGACGAAATTCATATTTCGTTGCTAAATTATATTTTTAGTGACGAATTGTGATTTCGTCACTAAAAACATATAAGTGCAAAATTATTATTATTTTTAGTGACGAATATTTTTCGTCGCTAATTCTTCTTTATAGTGACGAAAAGATGTTCGTCACTAATACTATCCACAACAATACCTATAGTGACGAAATATTTCGTCACTAAAAATTTCAACTTTTAGTGACGAAATATTTCGTCACTATAGACTAATTAAACTCGCGCCAAAGTTTCCCTCCATTAGCGCCCATTTTTCAGATCACAATAGTGACGAAATTCATTTTTCGTCACTAAATGTTATAATTTTTTTCATTATTAGTGACGAAATTTATATTTCGTCACTAAAGCTATATTTTTAGTGAAGAAAAATATTTCCTCACTAATTTTCGTCACTAAAAATACATTTTGTTGTAGTAAGTTCTATCTCAACTCAGTTGAGAAACAAAATAAATATGAACTAGTTTTATTATTCTATATCCCAATTTAGTTGATAAATAAAAAAGTAAATAATAAAATTATATAATATATATTAAATATATGTGAGTCAGGTTGGGTTAGGTAGATTTTTTAATTTGCTGATCTACACCCAACCCGACCCATAGTCAAAATCTTTTTTGACAATTTAGCCCAACCCACAAACCCATGAAAATTTACCCAACTCAACAAATTGGGTTGAATTGCATCATTTTTGGTAGATTAGCAAGTTGGTTACACACCCTTAATCTTAAGACAAAAACAATTTAATCAAGCAAGCATATAAAAAATAATTTTTTACTCGAATTTATTGAAATAATTAAATATTTTCTAAACAACTTACCTTTCCTTCTTTCAATAACATGTACTATTAATTAGGGTAAATTGCAAATTACACCCCTAAAGTTTGGGGGTGATTGGATTTTACACCTTGAAGTTTCAAAATGTGGATTTTACCTCTTGATATTTGGGGGTGTTTAGATTTTACACCCTGAAGTTTCAAAATTTGGATTTTAGCTCCTATATTTTAGGAGTGTTGGGATTTTACCACTTAAAGTTTAGGAGTGTTTAGATTTTACACCTTAAAGTTTCATAATTTTGGGGTGTAAAATCCAAACACTCACAAACTTTAGAGTGTAAAATCTAGACACCCCAAACTTCAGGGGGTAAAATTCAACTTCTGAAACTTCAGGGGGTAAAATCTAATCACCCCAAAACTTTAGGAGTGCAATTTGCAATTTACTCTACTAATTATATACCAACACTATAGTAGTTTGGGTTAGTGTTATGTAATAAAAAGAGTATTAACAGGATAAATGTATTTATTGTCATGAATTTATAATTTATAAGTGGTTCACTCACAAACTTTAGGGTGTAAAATCCAAATACCCCAAACTTTAGGGGTAAAGTCCAACTTCTGAAACTTCAGGGAGTAAAATCCAATCACCCCAAAACTTTAGGAGTGCAATTTGCAATTTACTCTATTAATTATATACCAACACTATAGTAGTTTGGGTTAGTGTTATGTAATAAAAAGAGTATTAATAGGATAAATGTATTTATTGTCATGAATTTATAATTTATAAGTGGTTCACTAATTATTTATGTCAAATAAATATTTATGATTATTTTCTAAGATTTTTATAAGAAATAATTGATTTTGAATTTCACATCCTTGCGCAAATGGGCTTGCTTTAGTAACAATTGAAATTAAGTCTAGCAAAACATGAAAATAAAATTTAACAACACGCACTCAGAACATAAAAATAATTATATATTTAAATTAATGGAAATAATTAAACGTTTGTTAATTCACCCAAAGAAGAAAATTCATATTTTTAAGTTATATTAATTAATTTTTATGTACTTTTTTTTCTTTCTTTATTTGATATGAATAATGTAACTTTATTAAGAAGAGGATAAAAATATTACATCATGACTCAAAGTTGACTCAATAAGAAAAGATTTTCCTCTATCCATTTTACATAACTATCAACACCCTTGGCATGACGAACCAATAGGTGTGCCGGACAATTGCCTTGCCTCTTGATTTGTGTAATCTGAAACTGTGGGAAGTCTTGGAGTTTGTGTCGAATCTCCTCAATTATATTCCTTATAGCCATAGGTGGCTTAACGTGATCCAATAAAGCCTCTGCAACAAGCATTGAATCGCATTCAAAGATGGGTTGTGTTAACAAGCACTATAAGGTGTCCGTTAACAACAACTTTTTATAGCTTTTTTTAGCATTAATTTATTTTTTTGCAGCTTTTTATTCTTTTTAATAGTTTTTTTAAAAATCTTTTTTGGTAATATTTTAATAACTTTTTGTCCTTTTTATTAACACAACCCATTAAGGGAAATCTTAACAAGCACCACACGGTGCTTGTTAACATTTTCCTTCAAAGATAACCTCATGTACGCCACATCCCAAGCAAACTACACACCCTCCTCCATAGCCTTTGCTTTGATCTCCAATGGCCCCAGTGGGTAGGAGATTGTGGCCTTTTGCCCCTATTGAGCAAAATATTTGGCAATATACCCCTGTTTTGAAACTATTTAGGTTCGTGCCCCTGTTTTGAAATTTAATTTTAAAAAAATCGAGTTTCAATCAAAAACTCGATTGGCTTAAAATCGAGTTAAGCCAAATGAAACTTAAAAAAAAAAAAAAAAAAAAACTTGCATGGAACTCGAGTTCATAGAGCTCGAGTTCCATACCTATAATGGCGTTTTTTAGTGTTATAGCAGTGATTTTTATAGAACTCAAGTTGCTTGAACTCGAGTTCCATGCAAGTAGTGTAATTTTTTTTTTTTTTTTTTTTAAGTTCGATCGCCCCAAACATATAGCTGCGTTCATGAAGTCTATAGCGGCATTTTTTATGGAACTCAAACTCCTTGAACTCGAGTTTCATGCAAGTTTTTTTTTTTTTTTTTTTAATTTTTAAGTTTCATTTGGCAGAACTCGAGTTCCATGTAATTGAGTTTTTTTATTGAAACTCGATTTTATTAAAATTGAGTTTCAAAACAAAGGCACGGACCTATATAATTTGAAAATTGGAGTATAATGCCAAATATTTTGCTCAATAGGAATAAAAAGCCAGAATCTCACAATTGGTATGTAATCTTCTTACTAAAAGCTGCTGTGACGTAACCTACATTATCTCGAATAAACACGCCAACCCCAGCGGATTGAGTGGCACTAGATACACCACGCGACCATAAGCACTAGCTCCAGGATTTCATCCCCAAAATCTCTAACATATATTAAGTGACAAAGGAAATCAAAAAATTCAGGAAAGTCCAGTCCGTGTGAATCAAATGAAATGCCAGACATGTTCCAAATTTTATGGGCCGTCAGACGCTCCCATAACACGTGGCCTCCACTCTCCTCCCCCGTTCCACACGCCTTACATATTGATTCACTAATTACTTTTCGATGACACAGATTGGCCTTAGTAGGGAGTATGTTCTTGCTAGCTCTCCATGCAAATGATTTAACTCTGTTGGGAATATTAAGCCTCCATAGTCTTTTCCAGAATTGCTTGAGTCTGTCTGTTGGAAGTTGTACCTAATTCACCACTACTTGTAGTTGCCACAACGAGCTTTTAAGCACTCCTAACCTTAAAGTAGCCTTTAGGCCCACACCATTCAGTCTGCTGTCAGTCTTGAGCTCAATTGTATACTTAAGATAGCCGTAGCATCCTCGTTGTCGAAGGATTGCCTTACCATGTCAGTTCTCCATGCTTTTGAATATGAGTCAATGAGTAGGGAAACTTTAGCGTCATTGGGGAAGTCTAGAGGTCTAGAGACAAGTCTGAAAGTAGATGGTTGGGGCAACCACTTATCCTGCATAATGTTGAGGGTTTGCCCATTCCCCACTTGCCACCGGTACCCTATATGGACTATATTTTGTGCTGCCATTATACTTCTCCATGCGTATGAAGGGTGCTTACTATTCTCTGCTGGTAGGAAATCTCCATTAGGAAAATATCGAGCCTTGAACACTTTGTAAATCAGAGAAGTAGTACCCATTTGAAGTCTCCACCCCTATTTTGTTAGTAAAGCAAGATTGAACGTTTTGAGATCCCGAAAACCCAAACCCCCATCCTCTTTAGATAAACACATCTTATGTACGATTTTTCTAGTGATATCTAATGTAATTGAAGTTGATTCCCAACTATTATAATATATAATAAGTATTATACGTGGGCTACAAGATAGTAAAATTTTATAAAATATATCATAGATCACGCTAGATATAGGTTAGTAACTAATTAAATGTTGAAGGTATACTCTTGATCAAGTATCGCATTACCATCGTTACTTAATTCTTGCAGCAGATAAAGCTTGAATAGTTAGAACCTTGATCTTAATTTTATTTGACCATCTAATTACTAGTTGGATGAAGCTCTTATTGACAATTGAACTCCCCTAAATATTCGTTCTCTGCTCTGCATAGTATGGCTAGGGAGAGGCTTCTGTCCAAAGGCCAATTATACTGGATACGCTATGTCTGCATCTCAACATGTCTAGTAAAATTAGCCACGGGAAACAAACCCAACCTGTATGGCTAAGCTTAGATATGATATCATGTTCCTTATTTTAATGCATATCACATCAATGACTTTTCTTTGCATGCAGGCTATGCAGCCAGTAGATGTTTTAGCATGGCTTTAGTTGACAACAGTGATTGCAAACCTTGGACCAAAACACTTTAAAAAGTTGGGCTAATGGTGATGTTAGGGTCCATTTGGAAATAGCTTATGTAGCTGAAATTGAAAACGTTTTACTAAAAATACTGTAAATAAAGCTTAAAGTTAGCTGAAATGGTACAATGAGATCCATAAATAGTACCAAAAAATGCAATAGAACCCATGCATGAATAGAAGCAAAAATAAGCTAAATAGTAAAATAAGCTGGCCTATATAAGCTATCTCAAACGCAACCATAGCGTGGGTAAGCAATTTCCTTGATTAGCATGTGATGAAATACCCATGCTAATTTTGCTGAAAACTGAAAACACTGTAGCAAAATAATTTTTAAATATTTGAATAGTACTATGGGACCTAGTTTTAAAGTTTTTTTTTTCTAAATAAAGTACTTGCGGGTCCCTAGAACAATGCACGGGACCCATTAGAAAAGCATAATCACACATCTAAAAAAGTGAAACGCACTTCTCAAAAAAAAAAAAAAAAAAAAAAAAAAAAAAAAAAAAAAGTTCATGAACCTGAGGGTTGTACAAACAGCCAAGCACAGTGGCATGCAACCCTAAAGCTAAGATAGGAGTCCTTGTGTTGTGTTGAACTTCAATCTCATATCTGCCTTATTTTTTCATGTAGGCTTAAGTCTGCATTACCCTATTTTGTGGTTATCCATCTCTTTATAGCTTGTTAAGTGTATAATTAGTACTTTTGAATTATGGCATGTTTGCCGACTCTGCCAAGGCAGTCTAACTTCTTTTGATTTTCCTCACTCAAATTACATTCACATAACAGTGATGAAAAATTAGGAGTCTTTGACTAAAGAGATGGTCATTAAAATTTTAACCAAGAAAACGTGCGGTCTATGGACTAATACAAACCTATTACTATAATTTCAGATAAAAAATGCCATAGCAACAAAAAAAAAAAGTGATGTTAATATTACGCCCAAATGAAAATCAATAAAAATTTGCGATATCAACATTTTGTAAAAATATTATATAAAAGTTTTTCTATACACTAGTGGGGAAGTCTTTATTTTGTTTTATGAGGACCATTTTAAATAATTAGAACGCTTTTAGTATTACAGTTGTAACCATGGATAGGAACTAGGGATCACGGTCTAAAGATTTCCATCTATTTTTAATTTATTTCCAAAGGCAGGTAATGAATGTATTTAATTTTATATCCTTATTTTCACATTTATAGATCTAAGTTTCTTCGATTTACTTATAAATTCTTGTTAAGTGTATAATCAGTTTGGGATTATGGCATGTACAAGCTCTTATTGGAACAGGATTTGCAAAATGACTAAAGCAGCCTATCTACTGTGCTCTCTTCGAGAAAGTCGGTCACTGAATAGTGCTTAATTAGTTTTAAGATACTTTTGCCATTATTTGTGACCAAATAGTGCTTTACATTTATTGAGTCTCTTTAAAAAAATAATTAAAATAAATAATCAGGTATAGAAGGTGATCTCTTCATTCATTCTCGTGTAAATTGAAAGTTATTTATGGATCTGATCCCCTTTTATTTAAATCTAATAATTTTCTTCAATTTTATTCTAGACACAAGTGACAGGGCATTTAAAAAATCCAATACCATAAAAAACTCCATATAAATTACACAAAATCAAATAAATACCATGGAAGAATATTAAGTGTTCATAAATTTGTAATGAGTAAGATTCATCATGTTCCACACACAATAATAAAAAATGGAAGTAAAACATCACAGTTCATAGCTAGAACAAGAACTTCAAATTCCAACATAAATTGGACAAACTTGAAATTCTTTTTTTTCAAAATTTAGATGCCTATATTCCAATAGAAGGTGAATAAAGAAATAGACATATTGGAAAGGGGGAAAAACTAAACTAAACACAAAAGAACAAAATCATCCATATGTATATACGGGTTTTGGTTAGCGTGGTCTGGAAGAAATTAAGCAAAAGAATTGTTGACCACATAGATCGATCCTCATCCTTCTCTTTCTTGCTTCAGCAGCTTTTGCATTGGTCAACACTCAAGATCAACAACTTGGGCAGGCTCTACAATTACACAATCGTCATCATTAAGAGTTTCATTGAGATCAAACCCCTGGGCAGACTCCACAAATTCACAATCCTCATCAAGAGTGGCATTGAGATCAAACGCCTGGGACTGGAAAGACTTCACATGATCAAGAGGGACATTGAGATCAGGGATACCAAGTGGACTCATGCAAGAACTCATCAATTCTTGTTTTCTTTCTTTCAACTTGGAATTGAAAGACTTCAACTTCTCATTATGACTCTTCACATTGGCTATCTCCTTCTTAAAAGACTCTATACGTTTACTGAACTGGTTGATAATCTCAAATAACTCATCTCTTTTCCTTTTCAAATTCTTTGGCTTCTTGTGGGCTACCGCTACATTAATGGGCAAGCATGAAACTGGGGTTTCACTTTCAGTTCGTGAAGTTCTGTCAATGCCAGGCTCCGAACGTGATGTCCTTGGTTTGGTGCAACCCCATGTGGCTTTGAATGTGTAGCGGCTAAACTTAGATTGCAAGATTAGCGAAGTAAGTTGAAGCAGGATTTCACTGACCTCAAGCTCTTTGTTGGTGAAGGAAGGGGAAGGAGAGGCTTTGTCTTCCATTGTTTAATTTCTCTGCTCTCCGTAACAATGTAATTTGGAAACCAAAGTCAGTATATATATATATGACCAATAAGTTTTTTGTGGGTTTGATTAATATATAGACCCAATTCATTCATATTCTCCTTCAAGAATTAGGAGAAGGGAAGTTTAAATTTTTAACCTTATTGCTAGTCGGTTTATTATTATTACACAGCGTTAGAAATTTGCAGGTAGGAAAGGCTATTCCGAATTCTATTTGGAAAAAAAAGACCCTTTTTTTTTTTTTTTTTTTTTTGAATGCTTGGAATTTGTTATATGGCCATAGGTCGTCTACTTCTCCAAATTATTTTTGAATTATTATATGTAACTAGCTTGTAACTTCATGCATAAGCATGTTGATACACTTAAAGATACATAATAAGATGCATAATATAATTTAATTCTATTGATAGTCATTTTTATATATTGTTAACTCTTCAAAAAAAATTGTAAGAATATTATTAGATATAAAATGTGAATTGTCCATGTTTTTTTTGAAATTATTGTGAGGCACTTTTTTTTTTTTTAACAATTCATTTATTCTAGACTCTTTAATTTTTGTACTTAATAACTCATTTGAATGAATATTTAAGATGTGGTCCCACATTTGATTCTAAAATTAAGAAATAAAACTCTTTAAGAATAAATAATTTAGGACACATGGTAGAAAACTAGAACTCTAATTTGGAATTCTAATTTGAGTTTTTTTCAGTTTCACCTATTATATATATATATATATATATATATATATATATATATATATATATTATTTCAAGCCTTACAGGCCAAAAAAAAATTAAGACTCGCTCTAACCGATTTTAAATATAATTTGATTTTGAGACTCAATGCAACAAAAAAAATTCTTCCTCCATTTTGAAATGCAAACTTACTAATTAGAATTTTTGTGTTTAGGTTTTATAAAACATTTCTTTTACAACTAAAAATATCTAATTCACTTAATCAAGGCACTTCGATATCTATTTATTAAATAATTTAGGGGTTTTAATTAGGTTGAATTTTTGTTAGTCTAATACTTTGGTGGCTGGGAAAAAGAAACTCACTTATATTTTTTTTTTCCTTTAAAAAATCAATTATTATCCAACAATTGTTGAGGCAGCTATGTTTAATTCGACTAAAATTATTTTCCAGAAAATATTTTTGCATTTGTGGGTGTTTAGGGCAACTAAAAATGTTGGTCAACCCATTGTTTTTGGTTGATTGGAAAATAATTACACTTATGGCAGAAACTATTTTCTATTGCACCCAAAACTCATAAACCAAACTGGCCCCGCCCCCCACCACCAATTATTAGCCACCCAACCACCACCCCCCATTAACGTTTCTAGTCTCTAGTCTCATCCATTGGTCACCGGCCACCGCCATCAACTGCGGGTTGCGGTTCTAGAGACTTTGTTACAGAATTGAGAGTTAAATTTCAAAATTACAATACAATGGCTAGGTTCCTTTTGTTTGTTATAGCTTTGATAACTATTATCTCTGCATGATTTAGGCACTCAACGTGTATTTCATTAGTTGTATTATTTTTTGTAAGTAGGCCATAAACCCCATTAGTAGTAGTATTGGATCAGCGTCTCCTTCAGACACGTGTACCATCATTGAAGCTACCAACCCCATGCACATGTACCCTCAACCCTCTAAAATAAGTATATGAAAGGGCTAGGAATATTGTTTTACCAACAAGCACCACTCGCATGTGTTTGGGAGGTACATTATGTACTAAGTAGCGGGGAACCTCAGGCCCTTTCACCTTCATTTACTATTATCATTCCTTTAGGATGGTCCACCTGATAATTCAAAATATTGCATTTATGCTTGTGCGTGCCTCATTGGTTGCTTTTATGTGAACTTTGGTTGCTTAAGGCCTAAGTCCAATGCTTGGGTCCGTGTTTGAAGAAAGATTTTAAGAGTCTAAAGTGACACGAGGCAAAGTCCAAGTCCAATGCTTAGGCCCATTTAACTAAAGAGACTAAAATGGTTTAAAATGATGTAATGTATAATTTGAGGCCATTCATTTAGAAAAATTATCCTATGAGAGGTCTTGTGAGACCTACAACATGTGTAATCTCATGATATACCATCTCATGCATTAAAGCACTTACATGCACTTGTGTAAAAGATTGTTCTCTTTATAACAGTCATTTTAAAGTAAATTTTGCAACCAATTGTAATTGGGATATTCAAGAAATTTTGGCTAAGAAATAGTTAGTGAAAAATTAGCCAAGACATGTCAAGAGTTAGTTGAAAGGTAGAGCACACAATGTTGTATCCATAAATAGAAAAGTCTAGGCATTTGGAAAAGGTCTTTTAAGTGAATTTTGCAACTGAATTAATATCTTTGTCATTCCCTCTTTCTTTGCCAATCGCATCCAACAACTTCAAATCTGTTCTTATCTCTTCATTAGTTACCCCAAACTCCGAACTCTTCTCAGATCTCTAAATTCGATCGGTTTTTTTTTTTTTTTAATGAACAAACCCATGTTAATCATCCCCCCTCGGTAGGTAGTTTGTTCCTAGACTAATGGTCATCCTATAAGAAGCATTAGAAAAACAGGAATAAACTAAGAATGTTAGCTGAATGATGAAATTCTCTGCGAACTTACGACCAACTTCAAATTTTAGCTTTATTATATTGTTGTCATCCTAAATTTTAATTTGTCCGCAAGTTGTATTTTCGTCCTTATATGGCAATGTCAGAACTCCCCCCATTAATAATTATGGATATTTTCTCCAGACTTCCCATCACGACCATCCTTCAATGTAAGTGTGTTTGTAAGACCTGGTTCAATATAATCTCTGACCCGTATTTCATTAAGTTACACCATGCAAGAGCACCTGTCAGTCTTATTTTACGGGCCTCTGGTAACTTTTTTAGCAGATGGTATGTACTTGCACTTGAAGGTTGGGACAAACATGATTCTTTTGTTCCACTAAAGCAGCTGCCACGAGAGATTAGCCATCTGGGTGAAACACTGCAATTCGAAACCTGGTGCAATGGCTTGCTATGCATCAGCGCATTTAGTCCCAAAAATCCAGTTACTAATTACGTGCTAAATGTAATTACAGGAGAGTACATGAGGCTTCCAAAACCAAAACCCAAAAGTGAGGGTTTCAAAAGAACAATACGTGGGTTTGGTTTCAGCCAAGCCACTAAGCGATACAAGGTGATTCAAGAAATTTATGAAGATAGGAGGCCTTTGCCGACGCACCAACATCATCATACATCTCAGCTTGAGGTATACACACTTGGTACAGAGAATTGGAGAAATATTGGAGATCTCCCATCTCCATTTGCTAAACCAGATTATCAAAAAAATTCTTGTGCATTCCTGAATGGTGCTCTGCACTGGTTGGTTCAGCCTTATAACGACTCCACATTTATATGTCATTTTGACATTGAGAATGAGCAACTTAAAACATTCCCGGGACCCCCAGTTCAATACTTTTCGCAAGTCGAGGAAATGAATTTGGGAGTATCAGGAGGTTTCCTCTACTTAAGTGAGAACCATCTGACGTCTTGTTCTGTTGAAATTTGGGTTATGAAGGATTATGGCATCAAGAAATCTTGGACTAAAGAGTTTGTTATCTCTAATACGCAATGGTATTTTGCACCCGTACAGATTTTGAACTATGGTCTAAAAACAAAAATGGAAGCAATCGAGGGTTCTGAATTAGTATATGTTTTGCATGATTTCAGTCTTTATGCCTACAATGCTAGAGGATATAATGAGCACCAACTTGGGGTTCGTGGTATTTCTACGTCCTACAGTATGTATCCTTACGTACCCAGCCTTGTTTCACTCAAGGAAGCTGTGATTGGGGAAAGTTCACAGGTACTTTCTGCCTAATCGGAATAATATATAATCTAATTACTCTCTTTTTTTTTCCCTATTATTAGTTGTTCAACCTCTTTAATTAGTTAATAATTACCACTTGATTAAAAGAAAAATACATTCTTAGTTAATTAGGCTGTATGTATAATATTGTATATGGTAAGTGACAACAGCCCGTGTTCATCAAATTGACATATAGTTTCTTTTCTACCAGGAGCTCATCAAGACCATCCAATCTCTTGCAGAAGAAAATCAGTCGAGTGGATTATATTCCTCCATAATTTCAATGACAGATAAAATAGAATCAGCGTTCATCAGGCTGGCTAGTCTAGGTGCTAAGCCTGGAGTAAAACTGAAGCCTAATCCTTGATTCAAAGCAAGTTGCGTACGTTAGTCATTTAAATCGAAGACTTTTCATTGGTGCTGATCGAGTGGTCCATTCTTGTTTTCATGTGATCAACTTTGTACAGAATCTAACTCACGCTCCGATCCATATCACTACAGCCACCCAGCACAATATATGTGTGATATATGGCAATATCAAGACGAGACAATAGATCAAGGGCAACACCGTACCATTATGAAGAGACTACGTACGTACTTTGGTCAACTGAATTTTGTTGGTTTTATCCTCTCTGTGCTTAATTTTTTTTTTTTTTTTTTTTTGAGCATACAATCTGTGCTTAATTAGTAATTATAAAATGTAGCCAATCTTCATACAAGTATAATTGGCAAATATCGTACGTAATAGAAGGCTAGAATAATAAATAAATAAATAAATAAAAACCATTATTACTAGCTGTTGGAAACGACCAACTCTCAATTAAAGCCTCCAGCCACCTGCCTTTCAATAGGTGGAACCATTGTGTCCAAAATCGGTTTATAGCTCGCTCATACACATAAAAAAGGCACCAAAATTGTGAAAATTCGGACCCAGGATCCAACTTACGATCGGTAGTCAGATCGAGGCTCTTTCCAAGTGCTGACAGGCACTTCAATTAGCCACCTCGAAAATTTGCGCATCACCCAACCCTATCTCCCTCCAATTTCAATTCTGATAATTTTTTGAAATTGAAATCATAGCCAATTTAGAGAGTTCCGTGCTCATCCAAAACTCATTACAAGGCCTTAATTTCCCTCCTCTATATACAAATAGAGGGGGAGGATTTACAGTTCAAGGCACCCCATTTCCCTAGAGGATATTTCAAAGCATGGCCATAAAATAAAGCGGCTGATAATCCTTTATTCTTTATGCGACCAAACCTCTAGAATCTAGCTTGGAAAGAGTATGCAGGTCAATAATTGAGGATGGTGCAGATTAGGAATGACAATTTTGCCCTGTCCCACTTAACCCGTCCCTCTCTGCTTCGCCCCTCGCAGGTTTTCCCCACTCTGCAAAGGTAATGGGATGGGAATGGGGTAAGATTTTAGCTCCATACCACCGGACGGGATGGGGAGAGGTTTAGACTTTCTAAACCCACCCCACATTGCCCCTCCCAATCCCCATCATGTCCTACGTTGCTAAAGGTTATATAATTGTAAATTTTGCATATCCTAAAACTCTACTATTTAAACAAACATATCAATATTAGTTTATTTTAATTTATCTAATGTGGTTTTACCTTTATTTTGTTATGTGTTATACTATGAGGGTTTTTTTTTTTTTTTTGTGATTGTCTTGTTAAACACTTGGATATATTATTCCATTTTTTTTTAAATCGATTTGATTTGATGAAATAAATTTAATTGTAATTTCAAGTATATTTTTATTAATAAAATAGTTTTCATTAAAAAAATTATACTAGTTATAGAGAAAATTAACAAAAAGTAGAGTTTTACAGGTAGGGTGGGGCTTTGCGGGGCCCCAAGGGATGGAAATGGGGTGAGAACGTTTTCTCAGTCTTATGGGACAGAGCAGGAATGGGCAAGAAAAAACCATGTGAGGCGGAGCGAGAATATGGCAAGAAAGAACCATGCAGGGCGGGGACAAACACCCCATCCTTCGGCCTGGCCCGCCCCATCCCTAGCACAAATGTATAGATTTTAATTCTAACACGTGACAAATATGAGGCAAAGATTTATTTCGGTTAATATAATTAATTTTCTACAAATTGTTACTATATAAAAATTATTTTATAGGTTTATATTAAAAAAAAAACTGTAACATTATTGCAAAAATTGTAATTTTAGCCAATTTCATGCTCCTCCATCATAGCACCGCTCCCAGGCTGTGTCAAAGCTAATGTCGATATGTTGTCACCGGTAAAGCCTTTGGTTAATCAATGGTCAAAGTTTCAAGAGTGGAATCAATGAACCGATTCAAAGCCACAAGTTCACGGTTTGAAGAAGACCCATTTGTTAGGTCTATTATATAAGGGACCAACAAACCCATATCTAATTTGCGTAGCAAAGCCGAATCACCGTCGTCGTTCAAGTCATTTGATTCCTAAAGTCCTGTTTGCGTTTGTCAAAATTTACGGCTCCATTGGTCATGAGATTTAAGGGAATAACAATCTACCCTAAACTTGAAGGTAAAAAACATTTTTTACCTATTGATATCTATTTGACCAAACTTCATTAAATTAATATTAAAAATATTGTATACTAACTTATCATTACTTAATGACAAGTTTTTAAAATTATTCTCTCTTTCAAAAATAAAATTCATTGTTTTGCATTAATTAAACAATACTTTAAAATATTCATAATAACTTCTGCTTTTTTTTATTTATTTTTTTTTTTTGCGAAAGTATACTTTTGGTTCTTACATTTTGAGCAAATTCTCATTTTGGTTCTTAAATTAATTTTGCGCCTACCTCAGTCCCTGAAATCATTAAATCATTTCTATTTTAGTCCCCACCATCAACCTACTAGTAGAAAAGTCTTACGTGACAGATGGAGTGTCTTGCTTGCTGACATGACGATGATGTGAACATTAAAATATGAAAAATAATGTCCACAACATTTTTATAACAAATCCTAAGTGGCAGGTTGTTATTGGTTATTCTCATTAGGGTAAAAATATAATCTTAGTGTTAAGGTCAAATTTGAATCGATAACAACTAAACACCTATGATTTTTTTGAGAAACAAACACACACACAAGGGAGAGGAAAGCACCTATGATTTGTTGTGAACATGTTGTAAAAATATTGTAAACGTAACACCTCTTTTAAAATATTATTAAAAAAAGTTATTTGACATTTTTAAATAAAAACCGCATACATAAACCACGATTTTCAACCAAAATCAATCTCAAAATTACAATCAGCTTAAAATTTTCAATTCTGCACAACCAAAAATTGATACGTAATGAAGAAAAATCAAAGTTCATGAAATTGATCTAATGGAATCAGAGCTTGACCTGAGGCACGTTCCGGAAGAGAAGGGATTCATGATTGGGTCCATGATGGATATAGCTTCGAGGAAAGGCCAGTCGATCAGATACAATAGGTTGGATTCAGGTTATTGAGCTGGATCCGAAACAACGATCAGAGAGAGAGAGAGAGAGATCTGATAGATTTTGGATCTAGGAAAAAAGAAAAGAAAGAAAGAGAGAGTGTCTTTGTCTTTGTGTTTCAAAGCACTCTCGTCAATCAGTGATTATATGAGTGTGTTTTGACGTGTTTTTTTGTTTTGTTTTGTTTTTTGTTTTTTGTTTTTTTTTTATGGGTTTGGTTGCTTTTCTGGAGATATGGGTTTGGGGTTCGGTTATTTTTTGGAGATTTATAATGGGGAAGAATACTGAGGGAAAAAAAAGAAAAAAAAGAAAGACATTTAATTAAATAATTTTATTTTGATGTATTTGGTTATAAAGAAAATACAAGGAATACAAAGAAAATGATAAGAAATAAGGATTAATTTGCTTAGAATATGAATCAAATTCTAGGAAAGAACCCAAATAACATGAATTTGTTCTTCCCAAAAAAATAAAAAAGATTGGAATAAAAAAAAACCATTTTAATAAAAAGAAACTTAAATTTATTTTATTTTTTTAATTAAAATTAAAATTGAGGAATTACAATTCTTTAATTTAAATTTTGACGTGGCATTTAAAAAATGTCAAATAATTTTTTAATAATATTTTAATGTCCACGTCAGTGTCATGTCAACAAGCAGGACATTCCGTTTACCACATAGGATTTTTCTGTTAGTGGGTTGACGATAAGGACTAAAACAAAAACGAATTTCTGATTTCAGGGACTGAGGTAGACATAAAACCAATTTATGGACTAAAATGAGAATTTGCCCAAAACGTAGGGACCAAAAATGTATTTTTTTTTTTTTCCTTTCCTTTTCAACTGGTTGGAGAGAATTACAAATATTTTGATGTTTGATAAACTTTGAATTTTAATTATAAATTTATTAGTTATTTTTTTATAGGAATAAATTTATTAATTATGTTTTTATGGATAAACTTTGTTAAAGAAAAATCTTATAAAAATTTAGAATCTTTCATTACTAATATAAACAAAAGGAAGTGAGTGTTATTTTCTTCAAACCTCAAGAGATAGAAGTTTTTTTCTTTTCAAATTTGGGGTGGAATGTTATTTTCTTAAATCTCAAGGGAAGGAAGTGTATCACTCGTTTGTTTGTTAGTTTTGATAAATAAAGTGGGGAGATTGATGCATGAGACTTTTAAGGGCATCAAGTTTTTTTTTTTTTTTTTTAAATGCTTTTTTGAGGAGCCTAGTGCTCTTACAAATATGAGTTAGACTTATTTTGGTTACAATATAATTAAGCTTCTAAACATTGTTACTATATAATTAAGTTTATAGCATTATTGTTTTCCAAAAAAGAAAGGGGAAAGAAGAAGAAGAAGAAGTTCATAGGATTATTGAAAAAAAGTAACCCCAGCCCTCATTCATATGTTTTCTCATCCTTGTTCACTTTTGTTTAGGGGTGTGCATGAGTTAGGTTGAGCGGGTGGAGGGCAATAATTTTATCTAATCCACCAATGGCGAGTTGAGAAAATTCTAATCTGTCGCCAACCCACCAATCTATAAATGCAGTGGGTTGTTTGAACATCTTAAATGTTTCAACTTAACAGATTGGACTGGTTAGTTTATTCATTTGACAAAATTAAATCATTTCAATTAAATTAGATAATTGTTTGCTCCATCAAAAAGGAAATTATTTCAATTAAATTGGATAATTTCCTTTAAATTATTTGAGAACTGTGATTACTATGAACTCTTTTTTCTTTTTTCTTTTTTTGTGACAATCATGAATTATTATTATTATTATTATTATTATTATTATTATTATTATTATTATTATTATTATTATTATTATTACACAACCGAAACCTCTGAAACTCTTACAATTTTCCATGTTAGCACAATATTAAAATAAATATAAAAAACTTTTCTAAATCCCAAACCCGATGCTCTACCTTCTCTTTCACGATGCTCTACCTTTTCTTTCACCAAAACTCTTTCACAATACTACTTTTTCTTTCACCAAACACCAAAATGCACACCCTGCCTTCCTCTACTAGCTCCTCCTCGATCAGAACCTTAGCAAACCAAAAGCAAACCATCTAAAGACACCATACCCACAGATTTCTCAATCAAAACCCACCATACCCAGAAACCAACAAGCATCTTCTTTCTCAGAACAGATGTTGATCTCTTTCCTCAGACCACTCATTTGCTACAAATCACCCACATGCAACCTCAACAACCCAGAAACAGTGCCTCATTTTCCGTGAGTCTCATCCTGCCCATGGCCCATCAACTATGTCGGTCGGGGATACACCTAACCCAGCCCATCGAAACCGGCCCAAAGGTAACTAATAAACAAATTTAATTAGAACTCTATAATTATTAGGACTCTATAACTATTATCTTATAAATATTTTATTCTTATTAGTCTTTTTTTTTTTTTTTCCTTTTTTCACGACTGTTCAATTTCTAGGTTTATTCTTAATGCCTTTCTCTTCATTATTTTCCTCCATTCGAATTAGGGTTAAAGGTATGGTATTCGTTTGCCTCTGTGATAATCTATGTACATCTAATTTGTAACTATTTTAGTGTTCTTTTCACATTTAAAGAACTCATGAAACTCAATTTGAATTGTAATACAGCTTCATGGTTTATGTTTTGACTATGTTAAGTTTAGACTTAGAATAGTTTGGATTTCTTAGCTTTTCTTGAATTTTAGTGTAGTTATATTAGTTTTCACAGAAAAAATACAACTTCAAGGTTTATATTTTGACTGTTTTAAGTTTAGACTTATATCATTGATTTTTGTTTTGTATTCTAGAGTTGATTGAATTGTAGTTTTAGCTGTGTTTCTCTTTGCATCTGTAATTGAGTTTGTGCACTCACCTAGATAAGTCTTTGGGCTTGGAACTCTGTAATTGAGTTTAGTAGTGTGTATTGACGATAATATTTTTTGAAGTGAGTCACATCTTCAATATTTTAAATAGATATTAAAATGGTGATAACCAAATTGGATTTTTTTTTTTTTTTTTTGGGTGTGGAAATTGAGCTATGGGTTTGAATTTGTTTAGTGAAAATTGAGTGAAATTGGTGTGGAGTACGTTGGCTTTGGTGAAGTTATCAGCTTACTTTCATCACACAACATTTGTGTTGTTCCTTCCCTACAACAACAAAGCAGGTTTTATTGTTCTTCCATTCACTTTTATTTAGATTTAATATTCCTGATTAATTTTTGCTTTTTTATTGCCTTTCTCTTCCATCTTTTCCTCCATTTGAATCAAGGTTAAAGGTCATATTGAATTATATGTCTCTCTCTTTTCTTTTCTTTTTTTCCCTTTTTTTGTTCTTTGAAAATCAGTTTTAGATGATATACAGATATGGATAATTTAAATCTATGCTTAGTACAATTGTACCTTATAAATATTTATCTATCTAATAATATAGTATTTTTTTATTTCCCCTATGTATGTTTAATAGTTACAGCAAATATATGGTTGTTGTTTTAAATCTGCTTTTATGCTTGGAGTTTTAATATCATTGAACAAATTCTTATTCTTTGACATAGATGATGTTAAGCTCTTTTGGAAAGTAAAAAATCAAAATCTGATGATTTAAGATGCATTCATTAATCTTATGCATTTAATTGTAGGAAAAGGAAACTGATAGCTTATTATTTCAATAAACAACAAAGGATCCTTGAAGGTTGTTTGGGTATGCTCTCTTCTAAACACATAGCAAATATATGGTTGCTATTTTGAAGCAATATTTTGTTTTTTATTGTTTGATTGAAGGAACATGAGAGCGCTTGAATGTTAATGTTCATTTTAATTTCTCTGTACTGATTCTGATGTTGGGTTTCTCCCAATTATGAATATTCATTAGTTAGAAAAGTAAGTGAACATGAGCGGAAACGCATTTAGAATATATCACTAAATCAGTTATATTAGTTTTTAGAGAAAAAATACAGCTTCATGGTTTATGTTTTGACTGTTTTAAGTTCAAACTTAGAATAGTATGAGGGCGTTTGGATTCAGATTATTTGCTGCGTTCACGTTTTGCTTTTTTTTTTTTTTGGTTTCTGCTGCAGCGGGGGACATATGCGCAATGCGCGTACTGTTCATGTACTTTTTCATCAATTTTTTATTAAAACTGGGTCCCGCATCACTATTCACACATTTAAAAATTATTTTGCTACAGTGTTTTCAGTTTTCAGTTTTCAGCAATAAGTTCTATCCAAACAGACCCTATATTGTAGTGCCCTGTTTACATTTAAAGAACTCATGAAACTCAATTTGAATTGTAACTTATCATGTATAAATATATTTTTTTTTAATTTTAAGTAATTAATAATTGCATTGGTATGCTGTTGAGACACACAATGCAAATAAAATTGTAAAAGAGTCATTAAGGTTGGTTGAATTTCTTATTGTATTAATTCACAAAAATGTAGAACTAAGTTCTTTGGTACACCAGGGAGAGATGTTATGTCAGGATCAGTCCTTGCAATATTCTATCTGGTCCTTTAACACCCTTTATAGAGTGCTTAAAATCCTATTAATTTATTATGAAATGAGTGAATAGGATTTTGCCATATATCAATAACTTATATAAATACCAAAATAGAGTTAATAATTGTTTGTTTCAATTATTGATAACATGGTAATCTCCAATATGACATTCATTTCACGCGCTAGAGTAACACTTGCTCTTATCTATTTGGTTTTAGGGAAAAGTTTTAAGGAATTTCTGAATAGATTTCAGAATTTTCGATGGTAACATTACCACCATCACTTGGCTACAATAGGTGGCCGGCAATCAATGAGATACAAGCCCATATTTTTCAAAACTGCAGTATGTCCTTGGTCTAATTTACTTTGAATCTTTGATGGTAAAATCCTAATGGTATAATTTTGTTCAAAGTTTCCATAATAATCCTTTATAATTTCCCCAAACATCCCATGATATCCAAGCATTAACAAGAGTTTAATAGCATTTATTAAAAACCTAAAGAAAGCACTTCAATTGCACAAAGCTTTGTCTACAAAACAAAGAAAATCTTAACTGATTCTAAAAATAAATAAAATCATCTACATAGTAAGCTTCGGTTACCCCAGAATCCTTCTTAACTCGAACTTGAATACAAGTTTACCAAATGCTCCTCTTTCTTGCATGCATTTATCCATAAGATACAAGCCATCATAGATGTATACTACGGTTTTTGAAGCCTTGAAAACTTATCTGTAGTTTAGAGTCATCATTTCAAGTCATGATTAAAAAATTTATCTGTAGTTAGCTTTAAAAAAATAATAATAAAATAAAAATCATATGGGCCATTTTCCCCCCAATAAACAGCACTCTTTTTTTTTCATTTATTTTTATAGATAATTTTTGGTACTAAAGACATATTAAAACAAAGGAAAATTTTCTGCTTTTATGCTTGGAGTTTTTATATCACTAGTCGCATACCCACGCGTTACGCGTGATAATTTTTATAGAATGGTCTCATTAAATATTTTATTAATACTATAATTTTAGTTGTTAACCATTGGTATTCATTAGTTTTTAAGTTAATAAAAACCTTAAATATACCCTTTTTTTACCTTTACACACAAACACACACACACGCTTATAGTGAATCTTTACACATACCTTTAAGAAAACTCTGTATATTCCACTTTTTTGGATGCGTAAAATTATAGACTACTAATGATAGTGGCTAATTAATTATATATATATATATATAAAGATATTTTAGTGATCTCATTTGTAATGCTTCTTACCATTATCATATATTTGCTAACTGATGATTTGCATAACAAAGATGCTAAATGAGAGGTAGCATTGTTCATTAAATTTTCGAAAATATGTATGAAAATTATATATATATATATATATATATATATATATATATATATATATTAAATAAGGTCAAATGAAATGTCAAAAAATAGATTTTTAAATTTTCTAACTTTATTTCTTATGTAATTTCTACTACTATCAGAGAACATCTTTTTTCTTAGTTATGATTGATATGGATTCCATAGTTAGAATTTGATTAATTTTAAATTTAAATTTAGTACAATAATTGTATTTAATTGTTGATTGTTGATTTAATTTTTTAAAGTGAATTTAACAGTTTATGTTACTACACTGTAAAGTTTTTAATGTTCTCCACACGGTAATCTCTATTTTATTTTTTACTTCTCCTTACAACCTCTTTGTTTTCCAATTAACGATTACTAATTGCCGTTTTTTTTTTTTTTTTTTTCTTTATCTACTCTTTATTACTTTGTATTGATTTTTTTTTTCTATACCATCTCTCTCTCTCTCTCCATTGGCAACCTATCTTTTTCCAAAATTTGATGATGATTCTATGACATTAAATATGCATTATTAGTTTTTTTTTTTTTTAATTCAGTGTTTCTAACTTGATTTGTTTTGTATTTCAATCTTCCTTTGATGCATTGGGTGTGAGAATGAGTGTTTCCCTAAAATTACTCCACTTAATGTGGACAATTTTATTTATTTAATTTAGGCAAAATATTATATTTTAAAATAAAAAAATGAGTGGAAATATCAATAATTTAATGATATATATGGGGGATGTGGCTGAATTTGAATGTTAAATAAAATGATATGAGAAAAAAATAAAAATAAAATACATAACAATAAACACTAACTTATCCAAATAATTCTATGTAATATAATAATAGTACATTCTTATATACTATTTTTAATTATTTATAATGCAAATATTTAACAATCAAAGTCATTAAAAAAAAAAAAAACTTAAAACACAAAGATAAATCCCATCAACCAAAATAGAGTTCTAACGAATACAGACTATATCAAGCTAAAATAGAGATGCAAGAAAAAAAAATCCAACGAAAAATTGAGGGAGAAAGAGTGGGAAATAACCACTTTTTTGTGAGAGAAAATTATGTAAAGAATGGAAGAGTGAATGACAAATTTATACTAAGAGGATGATAATAAAAAGAAACAACATAAAGGAAGATAAAAGGAAAGAGGAAGAGTGATATCAAGGTAGAATGTTTGGGGAGATGAAAATGTAAAGAGAAGGAGAAATGTTGTAGAAAGTGTAAATGTTAAAAAAAAAAAAAAGAGTACAATTTGATGAGCACAATTTTCTTTTATTTGAATTTAAGTAAAATATTACATTTTTTATTTTTTTTTAAAACAAAAAGAGAGAGAAAATATAAATAATTTAATGATAAGGAGGATGTGGTTGAATTTCAATATTGAGTAAAATAGAAGAGAAGAAAAAAATAAGAAAAATTAAAAGATATAACAATAAACACTAAATTATCCAAATTATGCTATATAATGGAATCCTATTTTATTTTTATCTACCATCTTTAATTTTTTTATAATGTAATTAGATTAAAAGTTAACAATCAAAGAGAAAAATAATAATAGTAATAACTTAAAACAGAAAACTAAATCGTATCAACTTAAATTAGAGTTCCTAAAAACACAAAAATTTATCAACCTAAAGTGGAGATGCAATAAAAAATAAAAATCCACCAAAACATTGAGAGAGAGAGAGAGAGAGAGAGAGAGCCTTTTGTGAGAGAAAACTATGCAAAGAATGGAAAAGAGTGACAACTTTATAATAAAAGGGAAGGGATAAGAAGAAACAAATAAAGGAAGATGAAGGGAAAGATGAATAGAAATATTAAAGTAGAGGGTAGTGGGGAGATGAAAAGGCAAAGAAAGAAGAAAGGTTGAAGAAATTGTAAATATTTAAAAAATAAGTGAATGTAAAAAAATTATAGGAAAATTGGAAATAAAAAAGAAATATATATAGATGTTAAAACCAACAAAGATGAATATGTAAAGTCAATAATCTATATATATATATATATATATATATATATATATATATATATATATATATTTACAAAAAAATAGGAACAAATAATAGATAATAATTATGTGGTGAATGACATGGCGATGAGGTGGCACAACAAGAGCTCAGTAATAATAAATGCCACGCTTTAACTTTTAGTAATATATAGATTGAACAATTTCTTATTCTTTGACATAGTTGATGTTAAGCTCTTTTGGAAAGTAAAAAGTTAAAATTTGATGATTTTTGATGCATTCATTCATCTTATGCATTTAATTGTAGGAAAAGAAAATTGGGTAGCTGATTATTTCAAGAAACAACAAAGGATCCTTGAAGATAGTTTGGGTATGCTCTTTTCTAAACACACAGCAAATATATGGTTGCTGTTTTAAATCAATATTCTGTTTTTTATTGTTTGATTGAAGGAACATGAGAGAGTTTGAATGTTAATGTTGATTATAATTTCTCTATACTAATTTTGATGTTGGGTTTCTCCCAATTATGAATATTCATTAATTAGAAAAGTAAGCGAGCATGAGCGGAAACGCATTTGGCATATATCACTAAATTAGTTACCTATTTAAATAATCTTAATGTTTTGGCAAGTTTTTTAATTCTTGGTAATTCATGTTGACAATGACACTGATTTTGGGTTTTTGCTCATTTAATTGGATGTCTAATACCATCCTATCTTAGCAACTCAATTCATGAGAAAGTTAGGAAAATTGTTGGAACTACCTTGCTTGAGATGGTTTTGTAAAAATTATAAGGAAATTAAATTTGAATTTTCAATTTTTAGTGAGTTTTAATCTGGATTAGCATAAAATTTGTGTTTTACATCTAAAATTTGCACTACTTTACAACCAAAATCTACTTTGAAAATAACCAACAAATAGTACAAATGCCAAAGCAATTCAAACCACAAGTGACAATTCAAGAAAAGATGAACATCAACAGAAGAACCATAAGCGAAATGACAAAAATTATGTGGGACTCTGATAGTGAGGTAAGAAAAAAAATACCTTCAACAATAACATTGTGTCCTTAACATTGCTTTATGTACTATAGACCTGCTTTTACAAAATTTAACTATAAAATTATGAATTGATTGATATTAAATTCAATTTCTAGGAAACCATCTTTACTTGTCAAGGAAAGATTATAAACATTGACATAGATAATTCTGGTTGGTACTTTATCTCTTGCGAAGTATGTCGTAAAAAGGTAAAGTCAAGAGATAAATTTTTATGGTGCGACAATTGCAACAAAAAGGCATGCTTCCCAATCCCAAGGTACACAAAATGAAAATGTTTACTTTTTATATTAAAATACACAATAACTAATATGATATTAACATTATATATGTCATTTCTTTTATCAAGAATAGAATTCAATTAAAGGTTGAAGATAGCTCAAGAATGGCCATATTTATTTTATTTGATTAAGAAGTAGAAGAATTACTCAACATATCAGCAAAAGACCTTTTGAACAAATGTTTAGAGGTGAAAATATGGAAGATAAAATTACTATTTAATATTTACTAAACTTTACTTGAGTGTACAATTTGAAAAATGTTACTTTTGTTAGGTGCCCAAAGAAGTCATCCTTCTTGTGCAAATAGGAAATTTGAAAGGAAAACAATTTGTTTTCCAAATACAACTAAATGACTATAATCTCAAGTATGGATGGGAATTCTACATCATCAAGAAACTTTTTGACTCTTTTGAAGAAACTAACAAAGCAATTTAGCTTCATAAAATGACAGAAGTACGTATTCTTTAATTTAGCAAAATTACAAATATGATATTTAAGATGTATATGTTGTAATACATTCCTCAACCTGTTCTATTGCTAGGCTTACATCAGTAATACTTCAAATGAATGTAGCAATAACTTATCAACTCAAGAAGATGGTGATTGTACAAAATTTCAAAAACTTGATGTTCTAAGCAATGTGCAACTCACACTAACATCTATACTGAAGGAAAACAAAAGGGCATATTCAGGGACTACTACAAAGCAACAAAGGAAGAAGATACAAATATCACTTTAAAGTTGTCTTTCAATCTCTAATATTTTCTATGCACAATTTGGTTTTAATGGGTTTGTGATTTTGGTACTAAAGACATATTGGAACAAAGGAAATTTTTTTTGCTTTTATGCACAATTTGGTTTTAAATTGACACAAAGAGGAATTAAAGTCTTATATTTAGTTATTTGAGGATACAACTTTACTTCAAAGTTTTGTTAATATAATGAATACATTGAATATTTAGTGGAAGACATGAAATAAATGAAATTGAAAAATAAAAAAAGCCATAGCAAAAAGACGTGGAATTAGGACATTTGCCCTATCTGTGCAAATAAAAAAAATGTTGGGAGGAGCTTCAACCTAAAACAGTTGCGGCTTTGAAAGATGATAATGATAGGCCAAGAATGTATTGACCTCTTTAGTAAATTAATCGATTAATTAGCCAAATTAATTAATTAAATTCAATTACATGCAATAAGCGTGGTAGCATAAACAAATCACCAACTAAGTTAAATACAGCGGAAAATAAATTTGACATAGGTGATTTGCTTACGAATGGGAAAAACCACTGATGCAAAACCCCACTGGGTGAATTTAAGGTCACCACTCCCAAGAATCCACTATTATCAAAACAAGTGATTATAAGTAAAGGAATCCAAGTATTATATACTAACGTACAGTTGAACACTTACCCCAATACACAATTGGACTTGTAATGTAGTGACAATCTCTCCTTTCAGTGCACGGCTCCAAGTACATGACTAACCAATTGATGCACGAATCCTAGTATGCGGCTTACTCCTTTGCATGAATCAAAGTACATGACTAACACAACAACTTGAGGAAGGTGTTGGCTGCAAAGTTCTTCAGTTCATTCAAATGATGAAGATCAAGAAGCTCTGTAGTTACAAAACCCTTGGCGCAAAGATGCAGTAGCTTCTTCAATGAAGATTATGAACTAGGGCAAATTATTTTAAGGGCCGTCTGCTTGCATGAATAATCACTTTGGATCTGCTTGCATCATATGAGACGGCCCTTAAAATAATTCTTATATATGTCTAGGGTTGTAAGAAAAGAAACCCTACACAAACATACATGGATATGCATGAATACAGATCTGAAAATTTGATTTTCGTAATTCTTGATAGATAAGTTATCTGTCAAGCTGCTGTCGAGCATCAGGCTCTAAAACTACCTTTTAAACCTTGATAGATACGATCTATCGAGCTAGTTGTCAAGTTTTAAAATATAGCACTTCCTCACTTGTTTCTTGGACAGATTTGCATGGCTTTAACTCTTGACTTAAACAATATGTTTCTTGAAGACTTAAATCATCCTAGATCTACCCAATTACAAGTAAAGTGTGTTTTGTCAAAGGATTAGCCAATATACAATAACATATGTTCTAACAGGTTCCGCATATGTCATAATAGATAAACTACTTGGTTGTGTATTAAAGAGACCAGTGTACCCAGTTGGTCCAATAGTAACACAATCAAGTAACTCATCCAAGAGTGGCTTGCTCTTTGATTGGCTAAACAAGCAACCAAAAGATTATGTGGTGTATGTGTCATTTGGGAGTGGTGCAACACTATCACATGAGTAAATGACTGAGCTAGCTTTTGGGTTGGAGTTGAGCAAGCAAAGGTTTGTTTGGGTAGTATGCGCACCCACTAAGGAATCTGGGAATAAGACCTATTTGAAGGGGGGGAGTGAGGATGAAAATCATGACCAATTTGGGTACTTACCAAACGGGTTCATGTCAAGGATCCAAAATGTTGGGTTTGTGATCTCAGATTGGGTTTCACAAGTGGACATCTTAAGCCACCCTTCTATTGGAGCGTTTATATCTCATTGTGGATGGAATTCAACACTGAAGACTATTTTGATGGGTGTCCCTATATTTGCATTTCCACTCTACTACAGTTGATGCTCATCTTTTGGAACAGTAATGATATTTCACGTCCTTTTATTATGGATATTATTTTTATTTATTTTTAATTAAAAAAATTGGTAGCATTTTCGTGCATCGCATGTGTTAGCGACTAGTTATTATTATTTGTAAAGTCAAAATTTGTACCTAAGCCCAATAAGAGGAAGGGTATAAGCCCAATACAATAAATTTATAAAGAGTGGGTTAGAAAATCTTGTTTCTAATAAGCTTAAATGACAACAGTGGCCCAAGATCACAAAATGATAAGGATGGACTAGTTTGTATGATGAAAATTGTCCTCAGACTCAAGCCGAGGAGCTGATTCTTATATTTCTTATCTCTTCCAGATTCATTACAAATATTCAGTCTACAATATTTTATCTCCCCCCCCCCCCTCTCGATCCCCTTTTCTCCGGAACCTTCTTCCCTCTTATACTTCCTCCTTCCCTTCATTTCTACTCTTCACGTGTACGTCCAGACTGCTAATGTTGATACTTGTCTCATCAACACCTTCCGGAAGTCTCTAGGTAATAGCTGTAAGACTGAAAATCATTATTCAGATATCACTTCCTTATTAATGCGGCCAGAGATTTAGGTACAGAGCATTCAATGCGGTGGTAGAAGCTTTCTTTTAGATATTTCACAACTGCTCCTACTCTCTGTGCCCCAATAAAACATATCTTCATCCACAAGACCTCCTAAAAGATCATTCTGGACAACATGACGTACCATCTGACCCTTACTTCGCTTAGCCGAGGAGATACCTCTCCTCAGATTACTTCTCTTACTTTTTTCTGTCATAATTTGCTTGTGGGTCTCTAGGTCTGACATCTTTATTGCTATCAACTCGTCCTCAGACAAGTAAACAACCTCAGACAAAGCCCATGGCCCAAAAATGCACTTTGGGCCTTTTATCCCTACAATAGCCCCTCAAAACTTCGTTTTTCTCTCCCATCCAAGGAGAAAATCGGGGTTTTGATCTAGTGCAACGACTTCTACACACTTCCTCAACCTCTGCATGTGAGAATGTTGTTTCCTACTTTTGTAACTGATTCTGACGCTTCAAAACCAGTGATGCCTCATTAATTGCTCTAGTCGGCGCCCTGTTCTTCGCATGCTACGTCGGGATGTAGATCCTACAATCATAATTTCTTCTTGAATTTCGGGCAGGATAACTCCCACTCAATCTTGCCCCTCATATAAATCGCCTAGGAGATCACAATTTTTCATTTACTTCATAAACTGGTTAGCCCTTAATAATTTTTTGAACTCTCTACTTCCAAGAATCCTCCACTTTCTTAACTCTCAAGAAGTTCCTGAAGTGTCACCTGTTCTTTTTCTCATAAGTTTTCATGCTCCTAGGTTCTTTTTCCTCGGCCACTCTTCTCGGCCTTCTAATCTTTACCCTGTTTTTCAAAATCTCTGTTTTTAATTTATTCTAATGGTAGATTCAAAGACCTAGTGGACACTCCTGCTGGTATAGAGGGCTTTAGAGCCAAATACCACATCCCATAGGGAGTTGGTTTGAGGTATTGTGCCCCAGATGAGATAGTTACTGATAGGCAAGAAGGGGAGGTCGTTATTCCTATGAGTGCTTTCATAGAAGGAGGAATGACGCTTCCCATGGGGAACGTAACTCGAGACTACCTATATAACCATAAGTTGTGCCCTCACCAATGCGCGTCCAATGTATTTAGAATTTTAGGTAGCGTCGATACTCTCAATGAGCAGATGAGTTTGAGACTCACATGGCACAACGTCATCCATATGTACAAGTGTCACTCACTCACTGACTCGAGGTATTACCTTAAGTCTAGGTCCAACATTTTTAGGCTTATATCGTGTCTTCCCAAGTCCAACAAGGGCATGAAAGATGACTACTTAATCGCCTCCGAGGAGTGGCACGATGGTCTTCACTGCCCAATTTGAGAGGGAAAGCCAAGTGTGATACCATAGGATTACATCCCTTGGCATGGGATTTAGTTCTTTTAACTTTGTTGTTCATTTTTGTTTTACATTCATTTCCTTTTGATGGCGGACTTTATTGGTCTGACCGTAATTTTCTTCTTGGATGTTTTTGCAGATAAATAACACGTAGCTCCTCGCTTAAGCCTTGCTAACATCAATGATTTCAACAGAGTTTTAAGGTCCAAGGTGTTTGTGAGTGAGGACAAACAGTTGAGGGCGATCCACCTCATCTTGGGTTTCAAGCTGATATTGGACATTTTCCAAGACGTGGGTAACGCAATTACAGCATGCTGCCAAGGCCAAGGCATGTAGCCAGGCCCTAGGCAGCCCCCAAATGCATGCAACCAGGGCCAGGGCCAGGGCATCTAAGCGTCGAAGAATAGACATCTCCAAACCGGGATTTCTTGCCCGAGAGGACATACCTGACGAGGTACCTCCCCTTCTCGCACGTCTTGAAGTAACAACTCTGAGGGAAGAATCTACTTCTTCACGCCTTTCTCTCGAGGAGGAAATAGATCAATTCCAACTCGAGAAAGAAGAGGAAAAGCAAGTTAATCCCATCGACCTCTCATTTTCCGAGGGTGAGCTTAATAGATCTTCAACAGCTAATTTCCCTCCATTGCTAATCGCCGAGGTAGGTAGTGAATCCGAGGAAGAAGAATCAATGGCTCTGAATCCGAGGAAAGACTTGAAGGATATCATGGCTGCAAGGCGTAAGGGGTTATCATCCAAAGAGGCCCCTAAACCCCAACTACCACTCACCCTTCCCCCTCCCCCTCTTCCTCCTACAACCACCACCGGCCTGCTTCCTATAACCAACCTGAGGAAGAAAAGAAAGGAGTAGGAAGTGGAGGAGGGTGAGATGGTCCCTCAAAAAGAGGCCAATCAATAAAGGATGGCTAAGGATAAACAGGTCTCTCCCGCGGACAACAGGGAGGATCCAAATGCAACTGAGGTGCACCAGCAACGCATTTGGGCTCCTCGACTGGAGCTGTAAGGCACCGCCATCCCATGGAATTCCTCTATTAGAGAATTCCAGAGAGGGCATTCTGCCTACATTGATGAAGCTTTGGAGCAGCCCATCCTCCTACCAAGAGACATGGATGCTCTGCAGAACATGAGGTAGCAAGACCTCTTCATGTCACTGAAGAGAGACCTCGCCATAGTAAGTTTTGCTATCGCCTCTATTAGATAAATGCTAGGGCGTTCCTTTCATCCTTTATTCTCGTATCCATTCTCTTTCTCTCCTTTATTGACTCCTCTATCATTTTTATGTAGGCTATCCAAGAAGTTTTTGTCGCCGAGGAGTGGGTTAAGGATGCTCGGAAGGCGACCCAGGCTGAGGCCCAACTCCACGCCCAAACCACTAAAGCCCTAGGAGCTGTAAAGCAGAAGAATCAAGAGCTAGTCGACAAGTTGATTGCTGAGGAGAGAACGTGTAAGAGCGCAGAGTCTGGCTTAAAGGGCGTTTAGGACCAAGCTGAAGACCAGCACAAACAGCTTCAATTGAAGGAAATAGATTTGGCCACACAAAATCAGCTGGTTCTAGAGCTTAAGGCTGATTTAGAGAAAGCCAAAGCCTCTGCTCGGGCGGCCGAGGAAGCTGTAGAGGCCACAAGACAAGCATCCTACAACCACGGAGTAGAAGAAACTAAGATTCGGTTAACTGAGGAGCTGGTCGAGGTATGTAGGGATTACTACAAGGAGACGTGGGAAAAAGCCCTCGACCTTGCAGGGGTCCTTGCTTCCTCGGAGTGGAGGCAACTTGGGAAAATATACTACCTTCCCGACATTCGTGAAATCCCAATTGTCCCTACACCTCCTTCTACCACTGCCCTAAAATCTTCTGAGCAACCCTTGGTTGGGCAGAGTCTTCCTTCACCCCCTGAAGCTTCCAAAGGATCCATCCAAATTGGTGATCAAGGCCAAAGGGGCGAGATGGGAAAGGATAAAGGCAAAGGTAAGGAGGTCAAGCCCCCCTTAGAGGCCAAGGATGCTACCAAGGCCAAGGATGCTGCTAAGGCCAAGGATGTTGCAGCCAAATTGAAGGAGGTAGAGGCCAAATCCAAAGAGGTTGATCCCATGGTCAAAGATGCTAATACCTCTCAACCAAGAAAAAAAAGAAAACCCTCCTCCTCCAGCCAAAGAAGACCCTGCTCCTCCAGCCCAAGTTTAGCTCATATGGTTTTTATTTCTTTCGCGGCCATTTTTCTTTTCTTTTGTAAGTTTTTCTTTATATTTTTTCTTTGGTGATGGCATTTTGCCACTATATGTAAGTGGATTTTTCGTAAGCAAATTGCCTCTTTCCAAGACTTAAATCAATGAGAGTTACAAGTTCTTTATGCATGATGGTTATGTTTATATCCTTTCCTTGTGTAACTTCTGTTTTCCTTAATACGTAACTAGTGGGACAATGAGACATTCTCCATTTTGTTTTCTGCATAAGGAACAATACTTTCGTATCTACACAACAGAATCAAGAGTTACTAAGTCAACAATATTAGAAAAACACCCTTGTAATTTTAAAATCCATAGATCACAACAGAACAATGATTCACATCATTCCTCATAAACCTAATGCTGTTGATGAAGCATCTAGATATTGACCAGACAGCAGATATATTTGCTATGCTTACAAATTCTTTAAGTGATGCTCATGAACCTCCGTTTATCCAGATCACCGTTACAGCAGTCTCCAATATATGTGGTTAGAGGGACGAACCATAATCAAGATCAACTTCAACATTTAGAAAGAATAACTCGAAGTGTTAATTTACCCAAAGTAGGTGGTCCGAGGAACCAAACATAACTAAGGTTCTATTTAACACTTAAAAAAATGTTGAAAAACATCAATTTCCCCAAGGTATGTGGTCCGAGGAGCCAGACATAACCAAGGTTCTATTTGATACTTAGAGAAATAATGGAAGATATCAATTTTTCCAAGGCATGTGGTCTGAGGATCCAGGCATAGTCGATGTTCTGTTTGATACTTAGAGAAATAATGGAAGATATCAATTTCCCCAAGGTATGTGGTTCGAGAAGCCAGACATAGCCAATGTTCTATTTGATACTTAGAGAATTAATGGAAGATATCAATTTTCCCCAAGGTATGTGGTCCGAGAAGCCAGACAAAGTCAAGGTTCTATTTGATACTTAGAGAAAAAAAAATACATGTAACGCATGAAGTAATAGACTATATATAACAAAAAAGACTTTCATTAATAATAATATCTTCACAAGTTATTTACATTCCAGGGACGTGGTACAACACTTTTATCTAGGTCTTCAAGATAATAAGCTTTTATTCAAGCTATTGAGGTGATGCAGTATGGCCCTTCCCAGTTTGGCCATAATTTTCCCCAAGTTAGATTTTTTGCAGTACCCAAAACTTTCCTTGATACCAAATCCCTTGGCGCCAGTGGACTTAACTTTACATTTGAATCATAACCCTGTTTGAGTTTGTGTTGATAATATGCTAGTTGAACAATGACATTTTCCCTTCGTTCTTCAACCAAATCTAGGCTCCTTTCTAACAACCCATCATTGTTGCACGGAGTAAAAGTGCTCATCCTCAGCGTGGGGAAACCAATTTCGAGAGGAATTACTGCTTCAGCCCCATAAGTCATTGAAAAAGGGGTCTCCCCTGTGGATCGACGAGGTGTAGTCCTGTAGGTCCAAAGGACGTGTGGCGGTTCTTCCACCCATTTTCCCTTAGCATCATCCAATCTTTTCTTAAGCCCATTTACTATTACCATATTAACAGCCTTGGCCTGTCCATTCCCTTGTGGATAAGCCGAGGTGGAATATCTGTTCGTAATGCGTAGATCACAGCAATATCTTCTGAATGATTTACTATCAAATTGAAGGTCATTATCTAAGATAAGGGTATGAGGAATTCCAAACTAGGTGGCAATGTTTTTCCAAAAAAATCTCTTAGCATCCAAGTTCCTGATATTTGATAGTGGTTTAGCTTCAACCCATTTAGTGAAGTAATTCGTGCCGACTAGCAGCCATCTCCTATTCCCTGCTGTCTTAGGGAAGGGTCCTACAATGTCCAGACCCCATTGAACAAAAGGCCAATGACTGGATAGAGGATTGAGGACACCCCCTAGTTGATGAATGTTAGGAGCAAACCTTTGACACTGGTCACATTTCTTCACATACTCTAGTGCTTCCTTCTACATATTGCGCCACCAGTATCCTTGGGTTAGGGCTCTATGAGATAAAGATCTAGCTCCCGTATGACTTCCACAAATTCCTTCATGCAATTCTTCTAGAAGTAGCTCTGTGGCTTCAAGGTGCATACACATCAGGTATGGTCCAAAAAAAGAACACTTGTATAAATTTCAATCCTTGGATAGCCAAAATCGAGGAGCCTTTCTACGTACTTTGTTAGCTTTGGACCTTTCCTCAGGTAAGATGTTCTTTTTAAGGTACAACACAATGGGGTCCATCTAGCTAGGGCCCACCCTAATCTGATGAACACGGACTTTCTCCACATTCATCTAAGTAGGCGTAAACAAATCTTCCACTAAAATGACCCGAGGTAAACTCTGTGTCGAGGACGTTGCCAAGGTGGCTAGAGAATCGGCATGAACATTTCTGTTTCTAGGAATCCACACTAAGGTGAAGGACTCAAACTTTGATCTTAAACAACTAACCTGACTTAAATATTCCTGCATCCTCAGATCTCTGGCTTCCAGCTCTCCTTCCACTTGGCCTACAACCAATCTTGAATCCAAGAACATCTCCACAATCTTCCCTCCCATCTTTTGTACCATGGTCATTCCTACTAGTAGAGCTTCATACTCGGCTTCATTATTCGTGGCCGAGAAATCCATCCTCAAAGATTTCTCAATAACAATCTTATCTGGAGATATTACAACAAACCCCACTCTTGATCCTTTTTGATTTGCTACGCCATCCACATACACCTTCCATGATAGAGATTCCTTCAGGGAGATCATGCCAACTGATTTTTCATCTATGTCCGACTTCTTAATATTTTCTTCTAACGAAGGCTCAGCGAACTCGGCCACCAAGTCGGCGAGGATCTGGCCTTTTACAAAGTGCGTGGCATATACTTGATATCAAAAGCCCCCTGAATTGTTCCCCACTTGGCAATCCTTCCAGTATAATCTACACTTTGAAGTAGAGACCTAAGTGGGAGTTGGGTTAAAACCACAACTGTGTGGGACTGGAAGTAGTGGAGAAGCTTAAGCGTTGCATGCACCACTGCCAAAATGGCTTTCTCCAGTGGTAAGTAACGAATCTCAACTTCATGCAATGATTTACTCACATAATAAATTGGCCTCTAAACACCATTGTCAACCTTTATCAGCACCAAACTAATAGCATGAGAAGCCACAACAATGTAAGCAAACAACACTTCATCAACCTTGGGCCTGGACATAACAGGTGGCTGAGAAAGATATTATTTGAGCTGTTGAAAAGCCAAAGCACACTCCTCAGTCCACTCGAATCGCTTCCATTTATTCAGCAACTGGAAGAAAGGCCTACATCTGTTTACGGACTGAGAGATGAACCGATTTAAGGCAGCCGTCATTCCCGTTAATTTCTAAACTTCTTTAGGATTACGAGGTGGCTACAAGCTGTTAATCGCTTTAACTTGATCAGGACTGACTTCAATTCCACGATGTGTAACCATAAAACCTAGAAATTTACTAGACCCCATGCCAAAAGAGCATTTGGAAGCATTTAGGCGTAATTTATGTTTCCTTAGTATTTCGAAAATATTCCCAAGATTCCCCACGTGCTCGGACACCACCTTACTCTTCACCACCATGTCATCTACATAAACTTCAATACTTTTCCCTAGCTGCGATTCGAACATCTTGGTCATCATCCTTTGGCAGGTAGCCCCCGCATTCTTTAAACCAAAAGGCATTACCTTGTAATGATAGTTTCCTATAAGAGTGACGAAGACTGTTTTCTCTTGATCGTCCAAAGCCAAAGGTATATGGTGATAACCTTGAAAAGCATCTAGAAAACTCATCTGAAGGTGCCCAACCGTGGGGCACGCATTATTCAAATCCTTAAAGTCTATGCATACTTGCCATTTTCCATTCTTCTTTTTAACCACTATTGTGTTGACCAACCATTTAGGATAAAAAGCTTCTTTGATAGCCCCTGCCTACTTGACCTTGATTACTTCTTCCTTGACAGCCTCAGAATGTTCTTTAGATGATTGCCGAGGTGGCTGCTTTCTTGGTATGACGGTGGGGTTAACATTCAAATGATGACAAATGAAGCTCGGATCTACCCCAGGGGCGTCATAAGCATTCCGAGCAAACACATTAATGTTCACCCTAAGGAACTTCATCAACTCTTCCTTCTCTTTAGGAGGCAGTTGAGCTTCTACCTGAAAATACCTCTCTCTATCATCACTTATAAAAAGCCGTTCTAAACTTTCACATTTTGCTTCTTGCACTGGACTCTCTGATAAACTTAGCTTCTTTAATTGCTACAAACCTTGCTCATTTGATGTCGAGGAGACTCCCTCATCTTGATTTCTAGCTGCAGCCACCATACACCGCCTAGCCGTAGATTGGCTTCTAATCAGCTCCTCAACTTGGTTGCCAAATGGATACTTCACTTTCAAATGCAAAGTGGAAGGGACAACCCCCTTGGCGTGAAGCCAGGGTCTTGCCACAATGGTTGTGTATGGAGAATATGCATCCACCACTATGAAGTCAACTTCTACAACTTCTGACCCTGTTTGCATTGGCAACCTGACTTGCCCATTGTTATAACCATCTTTCTATCAAAACCTACTAGGGGTGAATCATAGCTAGTCAAATCTCCTAGTTTTAACCCCAACCCCTTATACATGTTGGGGTACATAATTTCCTCCCCACTACCTTGATCAACTAGTACACACCTCACATCGTACCCCCCTATCCTAAACATGACCACTAAAGCATCATCATGTGGCTGAATAGTTCCAAATTTATCCTTCTCCGAAAAACTCAATGCCGGTTGGATTGCAACTTTAGCCTTCTTCAGCTCATGATTAGAGTCCTTAAATAACTGCCGAGCTACAGTCATTACTCTGGAGGGACACGAACCCATTCTTCTGGGAGTGGAAAAAATGACATTAATTATGCCCAATAGAGACCTTGAAGAAGTGTTCCCTTGAGTGCTTGAGCTTGTATGACCCACTTGCTCATTGGGCCTATATAAGAACTGTTTTAACCTTCCATCTCTGACCAATTGCTCCAAATGATTCCATAAGGTTCTGCAATTCTCGGTGGTGTGTCCTCGCTCCTAGTGATATTGACAATGAAGATTTTGATTGCGTCTGGTGGGGTCTCCACTCTTCTTATTAGGCCATTTGAAGTATGGCTCATTCTTGATTTTCTCTAGAATCTGGTCTACTAGCTCTCGGAACACCGTGTTGACTGCTTGTGGCACAATAGCAGCCCTAGTCTGCCTAGTAAAATCTTCCGAGGACGATTATTGTTATATTTATCCGACTGGAAGTCCCTCCTATCTTAAGAGATCACCTTCGCCTTTCCTTTACCTAACTACTAGTCCTCTTCGACTCGTTTATACTTATCGATGCGGTCCATGAGCTGGTGCACATTATTAACTGGTTTCCCAGTTAACAATTTCCTTAGGCCATGCTTGGCCAGTAAGCCGACCTTGAAAGTTCTTATGGCCACATCATCAAAGTCCCCATCAATCTCATTGAATATCTCTCAATACCTGTCTGTATATGTTTTTAAGGTTTCACCCTCTCGCATAGTCATAGACAACAAAGATCCAAAGGCCGAGAGACTCTATTGCATGTTATAAAGCGAGATCCGAACGCCCGGGTGAGTTCCTTAAAGGAATCAATAGACACTGATCCTAGGTCGTCAAACCACCTCATCGTGACAGGCCCTAAACTGGATGGGAACACCTTGCATATCAAAGCCTCATTCTTAGCTTACGTGCTCCACTGGGTTAGTTCGACCATTATACATGGTGAATGTTGGCTGAGTGAAACACTGAGGAAGTTTTCCCCCTTCAATTTTACGCGTGAAGGGTGATTTAGAAATTTGATTTAGTGCCCTGCTCATAGCATCATTTCCTAGGCCCCTGCAAGACGAATTCCTACTCCTGCGATTATGAGGGTGACCCTCTTCATGCGAAAAAGACTCACTAGGGAGAGTTCTTGACCTAGGCCTGTAGCTGCCCTCCCCATCTTCATCAGAAGAAGAGTCAGAAATGGATGGAGTTCCCTTCCGTCATTCGTGATGCAACTTTCTCCTCAAACTGTCAATCTCCAACTACATGGCTCTACATTCTCCTCATGGGAGACTCTGCTCCCACTTCGTGATTGACTCCTGCTAGTATGGGGTGGTATGTACACTTCCCTCCCGGTCCCCACCTCGTTCAAGACTGAGAAAGTCATCTTGATGTTGGGACCCCCTCGACTCTATTTGGTGTAAACCTGAATTTTCCATAACTAAACGTTAAATTCACTGACAACCAAAATTTCCCATAGACGGCGCCAATTGTAAGGTCACAATTTGTACCTAAGCCCAATAAGCGGAAATGAGTAGGCCCAAAGAGCCCAATACAATAAATTTATAGAGAGTGGGTTAGAAAATCTTGTTTCTAATGAGCTTAAATGACAACAAAAGTGGCTCAAGATCACAAAATGATAAGGATGGACTAGTTTTTATGATGAAAATTGTCCTCGAACTTAAGCCAAGGAGCTGATTCTTATATTTCTTATTTCTTCCAAATTCATTACAGATATTCAGTCTACAGTGTTTTATCTCCCCTTCTCTTGATCCCCTTTTCTCCAGGACCTTCTTCCCTCTTATACTTCCTCCTTTGCCTCATTTCTGCTCTCCATGTGTAGGTCTAAACTGCTAATATTGATACTTATCCCATCAGCACCTTCCCGAAGTCTTTAGGTAATAGCTATAAGGCCGAAAATCACTGTTCAAATATCACTTTCTCATTAATGCGGCCAAAGATTTAGGCACAGAGCATTCAATGCGGTGTTAGCAGCTTTCTCTTAGATATTTCACAACTGTTCATGCTCTCTGTACCCCCGTAAAACATATCTTCATCTACAAGACCTCCTAGAAGATCATTCTGGACAACATGACGTACCATCTAACCTTTACTTCGCTTCGTCGAGGCGATACCCTTCCTCGGATTACTTCTATTAGTTTTTTTCTGTCACAATTTCCTCGTGGGTCTCTAGGTCTGACATCTTTATCGCTATCAACCCGTTCTCGGACAAGTAAACAACCTCGGACAAAGCCTATGACCCAAAAATACACTTTGGGCCTTTTATCCATACATTATTATAAATGCGGTGGGGATGGGGATTATATTGCCAGGCTTTGGACATGGGATACAGTGAAAGAATGAAAGGTGGAAGTGGTATGGTTAAGTATCACAGTATGAGGAAAAAGAAAATGGTCATTTTTTTACTATAAATTGAAAAATGGAAAGGTTAAAATTTTTAATTAAAAAAAAAATATTTAAACGGACATCTTTTGCCAATATATTTGGACATAAGGACCCTACCCTATTCTCGAACCCCCTGCCGAATTGTTTTTGCAAAATGAGAAACTAAATTGATACTACAAATTAAATCTTAAAAACTAATTTGGCAGTTGAAATAAAAGTTGAGTAATTTAAATTTTAGCCGAGATAAAATATTCATTTTTGCGCTATACCAACAACAATATCTACTACACGTTGTGGGCAATACTGTTGCGCACCATTTATCTCGCAAAGCTAGAGCTTGTGAGGATTCAATGGCTGAGGAGTTATGAACAAACGGGTATGTAATGTTTAGCCCAATTATATCCAAGTTGCAAGACAATAAAAGTTTTTTTTTTTTTTTTTTTTGCCCCTTTTGTGAGATCGACCACAAAAAAGAATATTGAAATTCTAAAGCACGATAGATTTTTGTGTGTAATTCTTTTTTTATTTTTTGAGAATTGACCACAAAAAATAATATAGAAATTCTAAAGTATGGTAGATTTTTTTGGTGTGTGGATAAGTCTAAAGCACGGATTAGGAATACGAAAATAGACCAAAGAGATATACTTTTTCCATGGTTTTAAAAACTGGACCGGATCAACCGGTCCAATCGGTTCAACTGGGAACCAGTTATTAATCCAATCTAGTTATGATTAAAAACCAAAAATCAATCAAAAAGCGGAAATAATTAAGAACTGGCCGGTTCAATCGTAAAATCAAAAACCAGTATGGTTGAACCGGTTATTGGCTGGTTGGGTTGAAAACCAAAACTAACCTAAAATTGCTCATGCCTCTCTCAGTCTTTCTCTCACTCTCAAAATTTTTTTTTTCCCTTAAAGCTAGCTTTTTGGAGCTGTGATCCTACATGCATCACAAATCTTTAGGGAAAGAGGGAAAACAGACCCGTAGACACAGAGCGAGAGAAAGACCTGGGCTTGTTTGGATTTGAAGAGGAGAGACCCAATTAATACATACATTAGCCTCAATCCATTTGAAACTGTGGCCAGATAATTTTACTTTTTTTTCTTTTTTTTTTAAAGAATCAGATAACAGAGGACTGATTTTTGACTTTTGTGAAGTCTTGCTTTTGTGAAGAATGGCAGCATTGAAGTCGTGAAGTGTTGCTATTTATACTTATGAATCAAACCCTAGTCGTATGAAATCATTTAATCCCCACCGTCCAATTTTTAATGTGATCCACCTGTCAATAATGCCACCTTATTTACAATATTCTTACTTCTTAGGCATGTGCAGCACTAATAGATCTCAGAATTATCATGCTTCACAATTTATGTACTACTGTCTCGGTGGCTTTAAACAATTTGTGAATGTATATAGTAGATTATTTTTAATATTTACTAGTTGCTAACCCGTGTTATGCACAGAGTAATTATATAAAAATTAAAAATAGTTATTATTTTTTTGGAGCAAAAATTAAAAATATTTATTTTACTTAAATGTCTATGACTTGGTTTTAAAAATGTATGACTTGAAAATGATTGAAATTGAATGAAAATAAGTAATTTTATTCAAAACAAAGGTTTAGAAAATTCTTTTTCTTTTATATCATTGGTTCTACATAACACATATCTGCGTGACTCACAACATTTTCACTATTCTTTGGTGATGACTTCTAACATACAAAAAAAAAAAAAAATTACACATTGTAACACTTGATAAGGGAGAATTTTCAAGCTCTTAAAACATATATCTAATAGAGTTTTACAGCTGATAAGAGACAACATGTAAAAATAAGGGAATATTTCTACTTCAACTAAACTCTACTTCCTTCATCGCACTCGCACTTGATAAGGGACAACGTGTTAGAAATACTCCCTTATTTCTACAATATATATATATATATATATATATATATATTACACATTGTAAAAATAAGGGAGTATTTTAGTCGAAGTAGAATTTTCAAGCTCTTGAAACATATATCCAATAGAGGTTTACTTAAACTAAACTATTGTAACACTTGATAAGATAATTACATGTTGAAGAGAAATAATAAATATATATAAGATATAAAACCTAAAATAAAATAAAATAAAATAGTCTAAAATAAAAAGAAAAAGAAAATAGTGGTGATATGGAAAATTATGGGAAACTTCAAAGGCTTTGGTTATATATATATATATATATATATATATATATATTATAAAAATTGGGCATAAGATTATTAACATTATTAAAATTATAAAAAATTATTACCATTATCAAACTTAAATATACAAATAACTAATTAGCTACACTTTAGATTTTTATAATTTTAAAAATATTTAATTAAATTATTTATGATGTCATCGATTCGACCATTAGTTCAACCCTGGTCGGACCATAACTCTCTCTCTCTCTCTCTCTCTCTCTCTCTCTCTCAAGTAAAAAGATAAGGAGGAGCCATTAGAGTGATTTTTCTACCTTGACATGAGTGGTCAAAGGCATGTATATGTATATGTGTGTGTGTTTTATGAGGTTCCATTTATGCTAGATTTAATGCAAAAAAAAAAAAAAAAAAAGCATTATAAGAATTAAACTGACATCCAAATACTCAATCAAAGTATCAAACTCTTAAGAATTCCAGAATCTTTATTTTATAATGTTGTGTTTCTTAACCATTCAATGGTAAAGAACAGAATAAGCGACAATCAGAACACACTAGGCCAGGAGCACCCAAATACGCAAATGTGTGCCCACATAAAGTATGACCAAAAAGCAACGTGTACGTGTAAAGCATGCTCCACCCATTACAAAAAGTAGTAGGATACAGATAGATTATAGAAGTCTGCCCCCCAAAAAAAAAAGAAAAGAAAAGAAAATTTCTAATGAAGTAAAATTTCAGGTTAATAATCTTTAGTTGGTGTTGTGGACATGATTTCGCTTTGTTCAAGCAGGTTTGCTTTCTAGATGCCACCCCATATATGTAAATTTTCTGGTTTTATCTTCTTTTGTGTTTTATGAGTGAACTAAATTAGTTATTTATGCCCTACCATTTTGTGAGGATTAGATTGGTTCAAATTAAAGATTAACATAAAGTTTATTGCATTCGATCATTGTCTTTGTGATTGTAGCAAAACTTTGATTTTAGTTTTTTAATGTTCCTTTTTTTAGGGAATTTTTTTTTTAATATTCTAGTCAAAAAGAGTGGTAGAGGTTATTGCTTCCAGCAAAAACTGCAAAAGTATTAACTGTTGACGTGGATAACCATTAGTCTTGAGCAATTTGAAGGTAGATATTTAAAAAAAAAAAAAAAAACAAAACAAAACAAAGATGCCTCTATATAAAAGTATATGGGGGGCCACTTTTGACTTTCGAGATAATGGGATGCTTCATGCTAGTTATAAGTATTACTTTTGTTCAAAAAACTAGGGAAGATTAATGTCGTGTACGGGTACATTTTTCTAATATAAATTCTATATTCGTTAGCATAGGATTACTTGGGAAAATGCAGGAGTACATGACAATTATTAGCTATAAAAAACTGTCCATTACCTGTCATACTCCAATTGGCCAATTTTCCTTTTGGCATTCCACAAGTCCATGTATAGGTTATCACCCAACCTTGTAGGCAAAGTGATGCCCTCCATGCACTAAGCACTTACGGTTCAGGAGAAGAAGGATTTAAGCTGTTGGGCTTGCTACATGCAACATATTAGTGTATAATATTTCAATAAAAAATAACAATAAGAAAAATTGTTGCCTATAAGGGTTCATTTGCCAGCCGAGTTTTTAACTAAGGATTTTTTTTTTTGGCCCCCATAAATCCACTCTTTGTTAAATAAAATAGCTCTTTTGAAATTAAGTTAAATTTTTATTATCTCATCTTTTAGCAAATAAGTTACCTAAAACTACGGGGTGTCATAGTTACTAACTGACAATGGGGCCACATATGCGAAACATCCAACCGAATTTTCTCATTTATGCAAGTTAATACTTCTACTTTTCTTGTTATTATAAGTATCGAATGTGTATGAACTTCCTTCCTTCATCAGGGAAACATTTGTGAAATCCTACTCCAGATAAACAGATTCCAAGGAATTTCATAGCCAAATCAGATCTTATGAACAGCAAGTAGCAAATAACAGTTTTTTTTTTTTTTTCCTGGGAAAGCCTAAAGAACTATTTCTAAGATTGTTGAAGGAGAAAATTTGTCTTGTATGTATGCACTAATTACCTCTCTTTTCTCTACTCTCAATTTGCATTACATTTCTTTGATTCAAAATTATGCTTAAAAAATGACACAGGTGTTGAACTAGCTCTAAATCCTTTGGACTTTCATCCAGCACACATAATCTGACTTTAATTTTTAACATGTCACTGATCAATAACCCAAATTATTGGGCTCTTCTAGATATCTTTTATTGGATAACATCAAGTTGGGGGAGGTTTTGCCATAATGGTCTTCCAGGGCTCCTTTGTGATTTTAGTTGGCCACCTTGCAAGACATATGCTCTTCATTGCTTTGCCATTTGCTCATGTTTGGTGTCTTTATTCATTGCATGTATTGTCTGTATTGACTTTTCTGTTCCCACGCGTCTTTTGGAATATATAAAAATAAAAAGGGCTCTCTCTACTCTCTACTACCAAATTTTCATCAGCATGATCCTTCCACCAGATTGAAGAATTACTTTGTGCAGATATATACAAAAGAAAGCCGTATTCTTTTTTTTTTCTTTGAAGGAAGCGAGAAAAAAAAAATATATATATATATATATATATATATATATATATACACACGCATACATACATATATGTTTGGTTTGTATTATATTACATATTAATTAACATTAAAAGAGAGCATTTTTTGTTGTTATTTGACGACTTTTTTACACTGGTGGGTCACGATTAACAGGGCCATCATTTCATTGACATGGAACTTTGTTTCATTTTCTTTGTAATGAAAGGGAACATTAACTTTTCTAAAAGAAAATTTTATTCAACTTTGGCTCTCTCACACAACATATTTTCCTTGTGGTGTCTGTCTCTTTGAATATTGGTTTGATCTTATCCTAAAAATTCTAATCTGCAGGTTCAATTTTGCAGGCCTTTTGTCTTGAGCAACTTTACTCTTGTATGATCTTTCATCTCCGGTTAGCCATCACATGGTCATCATGGAGTCAGATTTTGAGACACAAGGTAACAAAACGAAGAGGATCAAGATAGAAGAAGAATCAACAAACAGAATGGAAACTCTGCCTCGGGATATCATCCTCAACATTCTTTCAGGGCTTCCCATATCATCTTTGGTGCAATTCAGGTGTGTGTGCCGATCTTGGCGCTTGTTAGGACAAGATCCTGATCTAGTCAATATGCATAGCTCACGTATGGCTGAGAGCAACCCAACATGTCTCATCTTTCACTGTGATTATCCCATCAAAAACCAGCTTTACTTTGTTGAGTTCCCTTCTTCCAATGGAAAGGTGAAAAAATTTCAAGTCCCTTTTTGTTCTGCAATGCCTGAGTTTGATGTGGTAGGCACATGTGATGGTTTACTATGCTTATCTGATTCATTATTTAATGATGCACTATACATATATAACCCTTTCACCAGGAATTGCAAAGAGCTGCCTAAGTCCATGCATAATTTGAACCAAGAGGTGGTATATGGATTTGGGTTTCATCCCAAAACTAAGGAATACAAAGTGGTTAAGATAGTGTATATTAAGAATTCAAATAAAGGTTCAGCGGTTCAGGTATTCACTCTGGGAAGCTCAACCTGGAGAAGTTTGGAAAAGGTAAATTACCATCTTGTTAATTGGCCATCACAACAAGTGTGTGTTAATGGAAGACTTCATTGGGTGACTTGGCCAGGAAGATACACTAGAATACGCAGTATCATCTCATTCGACTTAGCAGACGAGAAATTCCGAGAGGTTCCAAGTCCTGATGGCAATGGTTTAAGCAGGTGTAATTATCACTTGGTGGTTCTAGGGGGTTGTCTTTCTGCTGCAGTTTATTGTCATTATGGGAAATTGGACATATGGGTAATGGAAAAGTATGGTGTGAAGGAATCTTGGATCAAGAAATTCAACTTAGGAAACTATGTGCCTAAGGGATTCCAAAGGGAAATGGAGATCTCCTACAAGATTTCAAGGTTTGCTTCAAAAGGAAGATTTGTTCGAGTTGTAGGCCTTACCAAGGATGGGGAGTTCTTGCTGGAGTACAGAAGCAGGGCTCTGGTTTCCTATGATCCAAAAACTACAAAAGCTAAAGACCTTGTTTTTCCTGGAATGCCAAAGTGGTATCGAACAATTGTTCATGTGGGTAGCCTCAACTGGATTGATGCCTTCACTCATGGGTGATGCGCCAAAATGGCAAAGTGGATGGATGCTTCTTTCCCTGTGAGTTTGCTTCTTACTGAAATCAAGCATATGTTTTTCTGTTCAATTGCATAGTTTGCATTTCCATTACCAATGCCTCCAAGTTATGTAATTTTGAACATCTGAATGTTACATTATATGCTCTTTGATTGTAAAACTTAGTCATAGATGTGAGCTCTCCAATAAAATGCGGTGAAATCTGTTATATTACTGGAAATTGAAATGTTCTCCTTGCTTTTTTGAAGACTGAACATAAACTACGTCCACCCCCTAACCCAAAGAAAAAGCATTAGACTAGAAGTGGTGATAAAGTTTTGATCTTCATTCTCTGTGAATGATCTCATTTATGTCTTAAAATGAAAACCATTGTTAATGTGAAGAAGAAATTAAAAAAAAAAAAAAAATCATATCAAGTGCTGTGGAAACAAGATTAATGGCTTTTGTATCACTGTTATGAACTCTTCTAAGCATAGGTTTGGACTCTCTATTCTAATCATAGAAAAATCCTTTGTCCCACTGTTAGTGTTGTACTTTATGCTTCACCAATCGCAGTTTGTCACACATTCCTTTTTTACCCTTATAAATTAATCAAATTTTAAAAAGAAAAAAAAATCACACATGACATAGTCACATAGTACAGTTGGTGGAGAAAAAAAAAGGAATACTAAAAGAGCAACAGAGGATTTTTAGTCATTCCAGTCTATTATAATTACCAGGCTCAAAGACCACTCTCAATCATTTTTGTCACTCTCTTTTGGCCTTTGCCAGTGCTGCAAGCTTCAGAATCAGGCTATTTAAAATAAACCTAGCTAAGTATCAGCGTATTCTTTCTTTCAGCTTTAGTTAAAAACTATTTTTAAAAAAAATTTGGTTTTATTCCCACACCCATTACCCTGTTTATAAGTCTCTAACTTTTGTGTTGTTCTTGGCTTCTTTTCACACCCAGTTTTTGCCTGCTAAAATTTGGTGAAGTTACTTTACAGGTTCCCTAACCTGTCCCTATCTTGAGATGTTTATTTAATGCAATTGAGGTCTTCATCTTATCTGCCAATTAGAAAGTGCAGCACATAACTTTAGACTAGTATTTTGAAAGCAACACCACCAATGAAGGAATTGAAAACCAAAGCTCAATGTTTAATTAAATAAGGTTCTAGACTTCTAGTTGTTGGCACAAGCTTGTTTAAAGTTTAAGTAGGGAGAATATACCCTTATGTTTCTAATGAGTACCCATTTGGAAATTGCTCCTGTATTTTTTATTCCTTCTTTGTCTGCTTATATTCTGAATTCAAGGTAGTAGGTTTATCGGTCCACACAAGCACAAACACTCATGTATCAAACCATAGAAACTAAAAGAAAACAAAATAAATGAAGAATATATATTTCATTTATAGCCTATGCTAAGATTTCATCTCCATTTTTTTTAAGTTAGATAAGATAGTAGGTTTATCGTTTAATGATAATTGTTCTTTATCATTAGGGGCAAAATATTAATTGGTTTTTACTTTTTAGTGTAGGCAAGTCAAACCTAAATCTCTTATTCAGGAGATGAGATTTTGCAATTGAGCTAATGAAACCCAATATTTCATCTCCTTTTATAATACATCTCTATATTATTAAATTTTCAAATTTTGAAATCAACTATAAAAGGAATGAATTGATGTTGCAAGAAAATTTTGTGGTTACTTTCTTAGAGGGCTCCAAGATGTTGATTGATTAGAATCAAATTTGATATTAGGGAAGTGATTGCTCGAATTATTTGTGGTTACTTCCGTAGAAGATAGTAATAGTGGTTGACTAGGATTAGACTAATAAGGGCAATTGATTAGGATAAAATTTGATATCATAGAATTTGTTATGAAAATTTATAGACATAACTTTTTTTTATATACAAAATAGAAATTGTACTCTAGAATAATCTAAGTATACATATATGTGAAGCTTTTGACCCCAGCATTAACCCCCCACACCCCACAAGCACTTATTCTTGTAGAGTAACCATCGCACTAATAGATTGTGGTGGTCATTTTTTTTCTTCTAAATAGTGATAATGATTGATTAGATTCAGACCTAATTCCTTGAATTCCATCAATTCCTTGATTTCTGCTTACAAAAACAAGCACCTTAACATGAAACATCCCACCAAAAAAAAAAAAGTGTCCCTTAGATATATTACATGTGGAGAAAAATAAGCACCCAAGTTTTACTGCTTTTCCACTAAACAATCGCAGCATCAAACAGGCTAATTAATGAGTCAGAATAGAGTCTAATTCTTATCCCAAAAGATTTGCAATCCAAAAAGGTTTCAAAAAATAAATAAATATTTACCCATTGTTAATGCTAAGTTCTTTTTTAATATAAGATAGAATTTCTACACTAGTCTAATCTAAGTGTATATATATGTGAGCTGCTTTCTAGAGACTTGAACCCCAGCCTTTACCTTCACACCCCACAAACATTTATACTTGTGAAGTGACTATTGCACTAAGAATGCGCGGGGGTTAATGCTAAGTTCTTAAATAGCCTATCTTTTTCCACTCCATTGTTTCCAGAAATAGAGGCTTAGCAGAGAAGCAAGAGGGGCTTTCTTATTTCTTAACCTCCTATGGTTAGTTATAAGTGAAAATCACCATCATGGAGTATCCCCCACAAGAAATCTCTCTACACATCTTCTCAAGACTACCCCTAGGCTCTCTCTTCCATTGCAGGCGTGTGTGCAGAGCCTGGCGCAGTTTGGTGCAACACCCTTCTCTCCTAATTTCCTTGCACTCAGCCCGTCATGATTCTCACACTAAACCCTCTCTCATCTTTCTCTCAACCAAACTATACTATTTCGAACTCGTTCATAACCATGATGCCGGAGATGAACTAAAACTATCTGAGAACATAAAAAACAATCCCTTCAAATCCAAGATCAATGTTCCTGTCAAATTTGTCAATGATGTTATCTCATGCAATGGTTTGCTGTTCTTATACACTAACAATGTTGTTCCATCTCCTTCCAATTTCTTGTCACGTTTCCTTCCTCACAAATGGCTCAATCCTTCCAACCATCATTCTCACCACGAACAAATCTTCATTTATAATCCTTTGACAGGATAATACAATATATTGCTTGATCGTCTGCTTCCCAAGCATCATTACTCGGCTTACGGGTCTGGATTTCATTCAATAACCAATGAATACAAGGTGTGTACTCTAGATCAACATTGATAATGATCAACATATTGAGGTGTGTACTCTAGGCACTAACAATTGGAGGATCAAGAAAACTCGTCCTTACTACATGCATAGATCAACAAAAGTTTCGGTTAATGGAGCTCTTCATTGGGTAGCCAAATCTCAACGGCCTCAAAAGGCCGGATTGCATCCCATAGTTTCACTTGACCTGTTAGATGAAAAAATCTATATTGTTCCAAGTCCAGATTGTAGTCTTGATTTTGAATGTTATTCTGAATTGATGGTGCTAGGAGGTAGTCTTTGCATTGTTAATTATGTCCACATTGACTGTGCGCATATATGGGCGATGAAAGATTATGGTGGAAAGAGAAAATAGGTAAAAGAATACATCATTGTATCTACCAGCCCGAACATTAGGGGTCCATTTTCGCCTTTATGCCTTCTGAGAAATGGCAGGATTTTGTTTCAGACTGGTTGGGGTAAATTGGTTTGTTATATATAGTACGCAAGAGGTGCACTCATCACCAAATTAAAAGGATTGACAGTGGATTTCAAGTGGTGGCTCATGTTGGAAACCTGAATGCAGTCATGGGGGAGAAAGCTATTGAAAATTGAAGGGAAATAAAATCAATTTATAGTTACATAGAAATAAGAAAACTATAGCTCAATCTTACCTGACTTTCTATAAGATGTAGTTCAACTTATTGATGATTCTATTATGCATATTGGACTAGTTAGAGTAGTATTGACAAAGCTTCCCCGAGGTACCCTACAATTCTCTTTTTTTTTTTTTCTTTTTTGTTGAAGTGGTCTGTAATGAATGATATGATGACAGTAAGTGTTAATTGTGTCCATTATTTACGATCAACCACTTGAAAAATTATGAAATTTGTTGTAAAAAAATTTGTCTTCTGTTTGGATAATTGGTTATTGCATTGGCAAAAATATTTATAAGCTATTCATACAGGACCATGGAGTGAAGAAGTTTTGGACAAAAGAATACAAAGTAGCAGCTCCTCAGCGTGAGAATGTCACTGCAGAGAGGACCTTCACATTCTACATCTTGAAAAACAACTATACTTTTCTGGAACATAATACTGAAAGTGCATATTACTGTTGATTCAGAATCGTACTTACATTAAATTACATATAATGTTTATGTGCTACTCTGTACGGAAAATTTAAAAAATTTATTCCCTGATTAGACAGTTCCTCAATAAGGTTTAAGTGCCGGCTTTGATCATTTCAGATTCCTCATTTCAGATTACATTTTTAGATGAACCTTTTTAGATGCACCGTACTGGGCATTTTGAAGTTTCATGTTTACAATATTTTAAGCAATGAAGCTATTTCAAGTTGTTGAATGGTAGGTATCACTATAATTTAGACTCTGTGTAACCTGAATCCGATTCACTTGTCATGAAATTTTGCAAGTAGAAAAAATATACAAAAATAATATAATTCAATAGTAGATTTGTCAAAATTCACCTTCATTAAAAATATATTGAATACAATATTACTTAAAATTGAACTTGTGTTATATATATATATATATATATTTGACAATTGATCCAATATAAATATAGTTAGGCAAAAATACTATTTTGATCCCTATATTTTGGGATTACTATCAATTTGGTCCCTACATTTTAGTAGCAGTTAATTCGTCCCTATTGTTTTCGACTTGCCATCAATTTGGTCCCTGCTGTGAACTTATTAACACACCTCAAAATGTAAGGCCAAATTGACAGTGACCTCCTAAGCAAAATCTGTGAAGCAATGATGATTTGTAGGAATCCAACAGCTTTTTTTTTTTTTTTTTTTTTTTCATGATGTGTTGGATCTATTATTTGATACTCAATGACCAAAAGACATGGTTCTCATTAACCGACTTTAAGGGTGAGCAGGGACCCGACCCATCGTGGTTTGGGCAGGTCTAAGTATGTTCGAGTTGAGTTTCGGGTCTTAAATTTGAGTTATTATTGATTTTGGGTGCTTATTAAGCTATTGCTTGACCCAAAATTTATAAATAAAACCATGTTTCAAGTCTTTCTCGCTCATTCAGTCCTCTCAAGCCTTTCCTCACTCATGACCCTTAAGGCCTCAAGCTCTCTGAATCTCACTTAAGCCACTCTCTCAAGTCTCAATCTCACTCAATTCTCTCTACAAATGCTATGGGTAGAAAAGTTTTTGCTAAGATGATAATATTGGATGAGTTTCCATTTATAATGATGCGGAAGCCTATAGAAGCACACACGATGCTCTATTTGATGGACAGAATCTAAACTGTTAGTTTTTGGGTAGTAAACCTTGAATCTACAAGGGGTTCCTTAAATCCACAAGGTGATAATGTCTTGGAATCCACTAAAGAGAAATAAACAAAGTCTGTATTTTTATAATCTGAAAATTGAATTGCCTTTGAAGGCTACAATGCGTTTAAATAGTAAAAACAAAACTTAGGGCAACTATAAACTCTAAGGCAGCTACGAAAGCATATAAAACCCTAATTTGACTAAACAACATTAAAAACACCTAAAAAGAAGGAAATAAATCATCTAACCCTAAAATAACAAAAATTACATAATAATACTAAAAATAAGTAATTATAAAATTTGAATATTTAACTGTGTCCTACATTAGACCCTTCCACTTGAAACAAACTCATCTGCAAATTCATCTTTGAAATTTGAAATCTTCCACTCCAAATAAACAAATACTTCGAATGCTTGAGCCCCTTGAGCCCCTTGATCTTCTTTCCATACTTGCAACTCATCAATGGAATAAAAAAAATCAACTTGAATTTCTTTTTCCTTAGTCTTCATGTGATTGCAGAGATTTACCAAATAAGAACTAACAATTGAATCAAATCTATCAACCCCAATAAAATCAATAAATTTTGGTGTATTGCTTACCACCAAAATAAAAAGGATCTCAAGATTGACAATCGTATGATTTGATTTTATTGAGATCCTTGAAACTTTTATCTTTAATTTCTTCTTCAATTGTCTCTACCATCCCAGCTTCAAGATCTTTCTCTATAATAGGTTTTTCAATAATCTCCTCCACAATCTTAACTTTAGATTATTCTTCTATAACCATGTCTTCATTAGGTTCTTCAAAATTCTCTATAGTTTCTTCTTTGACTTCTACATATTCTTCAAGAAAAGTTTTTTTTTTTTTTAACATGCAATTTCTCCCTAATTGGTGGAATATATGGCTCTTCAAAATAATTCAATTATGAACTTCTTGGCCAATAATAATCTTGTATAGTATACGACAAAATTTCTTTAGAATCCAAAGGATAAAATTTGATAGCAAGCATCCTTTTCATTCTTATCCATGAACGAATTTTGTCTTAACCTTGTCAGATTCTATCAGATTGTACATGTTCCCACCAACATAAGGCATAATTACTATGTTCATACAAAGCAAGTCCAACTTTTCTCTCATAGTCAAATAAATCCTCTAGATCAAGTAACCAATCAAGAAAATCTTCTTCTAAAATATAACCATTAAACTTGCAATTCTCTTATAAGGCCCATATGATATTTGCTTACCAATAAGTTACCTATGAGTTACGTCTTTGTTGCAGTTATCCCTATTGTTTCCATTTTTCAATGGCATCATCCTAGCATAGATATTTGTGAATTCTTGTTATACGTCACGTGGTACTCGCTAAGTTATTTGCCGTTGTTGTGGTGGTGGTTACAGTCTAGTCAAGACTCTGATACCAACTGATGCAGGAATGCGGAAGCGTCAAGAAGTAGAACACGTCTACTTCTAGAAAATAAGAAACAAAACACGTTGCTTCTGAAAATAACCTTGAAATCCATGAGGGTTCCTTGAATCCATAAGGAGAAATAGTCTATAATCCACCAGAAAATAGAAAGAAAAAATTATGAATTTTATTGATTGAATAATTGTTCAAAAACGTGTATAGACTTAAAGGGCCTATTTAAGGACTCCGTAAAACTTGACAGACAAGAAAATATATTCTAAAATAACTCCTAATTGATACTTAACCATAACAGGAACCAAATTTAACCTAAAAAACACCTAAAAACAAGGAAATAAATCACCTAAACCTAAAATAACATTTTTTCACATAATAATACCTAAATTTAAATAATTACAAAAATTAAATTGTAGATTGTGTCCTACATCAATTTAGGTTTGTAGAGAATCAAGGTTTCATAAGGTTTTGTAACGACTTACAACCTAATTGTAATATCCCATCTCACTTTATGGTAGCTAAAGATGTGAGTCGGATTTACTTTGAGGAGAATGATAAGTTGAGAAATGCCTTGAAAAGTCATAGGCTTTGCCTTGCAACTAAAACATGGACTTCAACGCAAAATTTTAATTATGTGTGTTCTACTTGTCATTTTATAAAGGACGATTGGAAGCTACATAAAAGAATTTTGAATTTTTTTTTATTGTTGATAACCATAGGGGAAAAACCATTGGTAGAATAGTTGAATCTTGTTTAGGAGAGTTGGATATTGAGGTGAGCTTCACCTTGACAGTGGATAATGCTACTTCAAATGACAAATCAATTAGCTACTTGAAAGATACTACTGACATAAGGAAAGGCACCGTCTTGAGGAATGAATTTGTACACGTGAAGTGTTGAGCTCATAATTGTTGGAAAACTGATTTTGCATCTCATGCAAAACACGCAATGGAAGCAACACAATGATCTACCTCATTCACGAGAGATAACATATAACCTTAAATTCTAGAACAAAGAAGTGAAAGCGTACCTTGATGCAGTAAAATTAAAAAGACAATACTTGAGAAGACCTTCAATCTTCATCCCAATTCCACATAATGTCCAAGATGAGTGATCTCTCAATCAGTTTTTAAGTACGCTGATTTTCCTTTTGGAAAAGTGTATTCAAAAAGATGTTGCAGAGAGAAATTGTTTTCTCTTCTTTTAATCATGCGTACATAATTAACTACCTTGGTAGTTACTCTATTTAATAACTCTTATTAAATAAATAACTGATTATCTAATTGAGTTAGCCTTTTGGGCCAGCCCAATTGGGCTTGAGTATGTGGGTTAGGATGAGACCAAATGGACAAATAAGGCTCTAGCTTCAATGGACCTCGGGCTTATCTGTCAACTATTGACAAGCCTAAAGTTACCATTAATCATATCAAGTACCACTATGAAAATATAATTGCACTCTAAGCCTTATTAATAAATTATATCTCAACACTCTAATATGATATCATTTGACCCCTCCATGAATTATCCATAGTAAACAAAATCATAATTAAATTGTCACTTTGTAAAAAAACTATTTTATTCATTGAATACCCAGTTTAACCTTTTAATTATTCATATTTATAAAATCTAATTTCATTAAATATAAAATTTAGTAACTATTTACTAAAGTGACCAGCCCTGAATAACCAGTTCCCATTAAACTTATCTCAAGGGGATATTTTGTATCTCTATAGAAAGAGATTATAAATTCTATCTTGAGAATATGTGTCCCTTCAACACTATGTGCGGTTACCCAACATATTGAGATTTTGACCGTTAAATTAGATCTCACTCATGATATATCAAAGTAACCTACATTTCATAATCGAGTTCACTATCCTCTCAAGATTAAGAATCTATGAAATTAGAAGTCGTGAGATTTATTCTTCATGTGATAGTTATTAATTAAATAATTAATCTCACAGCAGTCTAGTTCAATATGTTTTACACACTTAAGACACATTGTTGATGCCCATTTTTGACAAAAATGCCCAATGGCTGAAGAAGCCTAACAATATGAAGAAGATGAGGAGAGAAAATAGTAAAGTAAAGTTCAGTAGGCCAAAATGGCAGGAATAATAGTCAACATGCTCACAAAAATAATAAGTGGCCAAGAAAAAGCAAATGGGCTGAGGAATCCCAAGGAATGAAATTGTAAACCCATGAGAATAATAAGAGATGGAGAAAAGGTAAAATGGGCTGGGGAAGCCCAAAAAATGAATTAGTAAATTCATAGGGTTGGCATAAAGGCCAATAAGCCCGAAAGGTAATAAGAGGTAAGGATGTGGTAATTGGGCCAGGAAAGCCCAAATGAATCAATAAAAGCCCATGGGAGTAAAAGAGGTAAAGAAGAAAAAAAAATGGGCCGAGGAAGCCTGGGGAATGAAACAGTCTGAGGAAGCCCAAGAAATGAAATAAGCCAAGGAAGCCCAAGGAATGGAATGTCCTTGCCAGTAAAGCCCAAAAGAAGAAAGAATGTAAGATATGGACTGGCAAGAGCTCCAACATGTAATCTTAGAGGTAACAACGAAGTAAAAAGATAAGTGATATCATAGTAGGAGCATTGCAATAGCATGGCATGATCACCAACCAACCTACAAACATGGAAAAGAAGAGGACATGGCTAGGTAGGAAGGAGAGAGCTCACACTTAAGAAATGCCCAATCCAACGAAGAGATGGAATGTAGAGAATGAAAGCCCAAAGGCCCGTGTATCTTTCATGCCGCAAGAGTTAAATAGATACCAGAACATACACCAGAATTAGACAAACGAGAAGGCAATGGCAAATGCATGAAGGCCAGAAAGTTAATGAATTCAGACGAAAATGGAGCATGCACACAGGACTCAGGCACCACCTACCCATACCCAACCAATACAAGGGAAGTGGGCCACGAGTCAGAGGTATAAGAGGGTGTGGTCTAGCGGTGGGGAGAAGGGGGAAGCCTATTTTGGGGTTCCTAATCAAACTCTTTTGGGGAGAAATACCCTACTGGGATGACATCTCATCCAAAAAAAGTAAACACGAGCTAGAATCACTAGATGCATGCCGTAAAGGTAGGTAAGAGAGGTAAGAGACAAAACAAAAAACCATTCTTGTTTGGGAATGAGGCATGGTGCAGCCAACATAGTGTAATGGTAGTGGCTAGGTAGCCAACAGAGTAGTGGGCAGTCTTGGAAGGATGCCCATAATAAGCCAAAAGCAGTTAAAAGATAAAAATGGTAAATCCTGTCACGGTAAGTAGTATAAAAAAACCATAGTCGCAAACAATGAAAGGGGGGAGGAACAACGACAAAAGAAAAAGAGAGGCAGAAAGAAAGAAAAGAAAGTAGAGTAAACAAAGAAATAAAAAAGAAAGGAAAGGCACAAAAATCCCAAAGAAAGGAAGAAACATGAGTGCTAGGAAAAGAGGCATGCATTAATAGGCTACCCATTTCTCTCCCTCTCAATAGACCCACTCTTTGATAAGCTAAAAATTCAAGTTTAAGTCACCTAGGTCCTTTTACCAAAGTTTGTAATCTCTATGGTAGGAGTTCCCTCTGAGGTTGCCCAAATTGGACATCGGCTCCCTCTTTGGGCCTGTGTCTGTTGAAGAGCTAAACTCATTTCTTTGACAAAAGAATCTTTTCTTTTGTTTGATAAATGACTAACTCATTAAATGAATCTTTTCTTTTTGGTTGATAAATGACTAACTCGTTATCTTACTACTAAACTTTTTGCCGTAATTTTGTTATTTGTGATTGTATTGCTCTTTTCTCCCTTGCTGTGTTATTCATGTATTATTGTTATTAGTAGAAATGTTTTAGTTATCTTGCTTCATCATACTTCCTGCTGTAATATTTGTAGTAGTCGTTCCTGCCATGAACACGCAATACATTCAAGGCTCTCATCGGGGTGTGTCTATATAGGGATGGCTCAACTTGCGCACAAGCTGGCCTAAGGTATGTTTTAGTTAAGTCAGTCCCAACTCTCCTACCTCAGAATTACAGGTCATGGTATAACAAGAGAAATCAAGCCCAAAACATAAAAAAGACCCATCACCTTTAAATTGGCGACTTCACTGGAGAGTTGGGAAAAAGACAAGAAAAGTAGATAAAGCCCTTGTAAGTTATGCCCCTAAGATCAAAGACAACGCGAAACATAATTACTGTACCATCATAGGAAAAATCAAGGCCAACCACACCTTACCAGCCCAATCAAGCGGAAGCTATTAATGGAGCGGGAGCTAGGCCGTAGCAGCAGCAAAGAATTCCCACTGACAATACCAATTTCTTTATTAAGGTACTATAGTCTGTGCAACATTCTCAGGAGAATTTGATAGAAGAGATTTGCCAATTGAAGGTGGCCAAGACTAAAGAGAGAGAGGAAAAAGAAAAAAGAAAAAAAGAAGCAAACATGACCCAGAGCATGTGGCAGACAAGGAAGAAACCCCTGTGGGTGGTGGCCCACAAAAAGCAGAACAGTGTTTCATTACAATGGCCAAAGTCGCAACACTTTTAGAGCAGAAAAGGGCCAAGGCACCCAATGAGAGATTTTATGCATGAAGGCCTCCTTACCCGCTAAAGATACTTAGCAAGCCATACACCGAGAGATATGAACCGTGAACTTTTGCACAATACAATGGAATAAGGGGAAGTGTTGTTGAGCATGTGGATAATTTTATATACACCCTTAGTCCTTATGCAACAGACAAGGATTTGTGTCTTCGGGAGTTTTCAAAATCCCTATGTGACCAGGCGTACGCCTGGTACATTGGCTTGAAGCCAAGGTCGATCCCGACATGGGAAACATAATCATGGAGTACAAAGCTATCTTGGAGAACTTGGAAATTTCACAGTTCATGTAGCTACAGCAAAAAGCCAAAAAGACTACTCAATTAGTCAGGCCTAGTTCTGACAAGCCCAAGGAGTGGAGATCCACGCTAAAGGCTATGGCAGTATCCATTGATGAGAAAAAGAGGAAATCAAATGGAAAGGAGTACGTGAACCCCCCACCACTACCATGTACACCAAAGGAGCTAGATGTGCTACTGGAAAAATGGATTGTAGATAGGGTTTTCAAACCTAATCATGTTTCTAAAGAACCCACTATGGAAGAACGGACGGACCCACATTTCTACCGTTTACATAATTATGTGCACCATCCTACTGCAAAATGTTGGACACTCTACAGACTAGTGCACCGCAGAATCAGAGAGGGAACTCTTAAGTTGTCCCAGCCAGAACTGCAGAGAAACCCACTCTTGAACCACAAGGAAAAAGGAGGAGTAGTCGTTATTTGTAAAGATTGGAGAGAGGATGAAGAAGAAAGGCCGGCTTTGCCTGCCACAACCATTACCACCTTGCAAAAAAGTTCTAGGTTCAAGAACTTGTTTGTTCAGTTGGAACTTACAACCAATGAACAAAGAATTGTCATGGAGGCTTTGGTAAGTATTGCCTCAGGAGCGGGACTAGAATGTCTCGTGGCGGAAACCAGAGCTAACAAAGTACCCTTATAAGACACCAACGAGATTACTTTCAGTGATGAAGACATGGAAGTTGGATACTCAGACCACAGGAGGCCACTCTACTTGGCAGCCTCCATAAACCAAATCGCCATTAAGAGAGCCCTGGTTGATACGGGCTCTTCAGTGAATCTCATCCCACTTAGTACATTGCAAGAAACAGGAATTTTAGAAAACAAGATTTAGGGATGTCCAATGGAAGTAACGGAGTTCGGGGGAAAAGGTGAGTATACCGCGGGCCACATTTAGTTATGGCTGAAAGTGAGACCAATAGCCTCCTTAGCTCGTTTTCATGTGGTGAAAACATAAGTTTCATATCATATATTATGAAGAAGACCATGGTTGCACAAGCACTATCTAGTTCTGTCTACTTATCATTAGTGTTCGAAGGGAAGATTGAATGGAAGGATGATACAGATAGCAGCAAACGCATCACCATTCAAGCAAGCAGAAACCCACCTAGTAGAAACCATGTTCTACGATGAATGGGCGCCGTCTAGTGAAAGTTCGGTGTCCAAACTGCAAGGTACCTTTGTCCTCAAATGGAAGGACGTCCAAAATGACCTAGAGCCTAACTTGAAAGAGTTGCTAATGTGGAAGAAGAAAAGGAAAGAAGTGCCCACTTTGGAGTTAAGTGGTATGCCACGACATGTCAGAATCCAAATAACTGACGGCCTGATAGTTTACAAGTTATGAAGGTGCGCAGGAACCACTTGCAGTACGTGAGGGGGCTCCAGACGAGGGTCATAGCATAAAGGCTTAGTGTGCTATATGGCCTAGGAAAGTTCAGAGGAAGAAAGCAACACGAAAATTGAAAGAGAGGTTGCAGCAGAAAAAGACGCTCAAGTGATAGCAGAAGAAAAGGTAGAGGAGATTGACTTGGGCATGGACCCATAAAAGACAATACCAATTTCCATAAGTTCAAAGTTGTCAAAGAAAGAAAAGTCAGAATTGATCTTGCTGTTGAAGGAGTTCAGAGATGTATTTGCATGGGACTATAGCAAAGTTCTTGGGCTAGACCAAAGGTTGGTGGTACACATGCTCAATGTACATCCCGAGGCTAGGTCGGTGGCTCAATCTGCCAGAGTGTTTCACACCAAAATAGAAGAGCAGATAGTGAAAGAAGTGCAAATGTTGCTGACAGCTGGCTTTATCAAACCCATTCAACACCCACAATGGTTGTCCAACATTGTATCAGTAAAGAAGAAAAAGGGGCAGATACGATGCTATGTTGATTTTAGAAATCTTAACCAAGTTTGCCCCGAAAATGAATCCCTGTTACCCAACATGGACCTATTGATAGACTCCGCCGCAAGAAATGCCATGTTTTCCTTAATGGACGAGTTTAGTGGGTACAACCAAATTCAAATGGCGCCAAAGGATGTAAAGAAAACTACTTTCAAGATGCCCATATGTAATTTCTACTACACTGTGATGCCCTTTGGGCTAAAAAATGTAGGTTGGGAGGTTAACATTACACTTACACCATTGCCTAGACTCTATGTGAGTCACCAAGTAACTCCACAGTAGCGTGGTCGTTCTCAATGTAAAAACACACTCCATCCATCATTAACAAGTTTAACCTGTAGTACCATGAATTAAAAACCTTCGTAGGGAGCAAGGCATATACACCAAGGTGAGGTGCCTAATCACACTACTATAAACCAACAATGGAGGTCGTGAGACTCAACCCTTGAATCTCTCTCCCACTAGAAATTTTAAAACAAGTGGACTTTCTTGAAATCATTGTGATATTATCACAATTTTAACCCTACACATCAAATGTGTTTAATTGTTTAAATTCGATGTGATCTAACTAAGTCACGTCACAATAGTGTAACAAACATTCACGTAATCACAAAGACGTTTAATCATGTAATCCGTGAAGTAAATACGTTCCACATGGAATGCAAGGCTTATTTGTCAACTCCAATGGGCCTTAGGTTTATTTGTCAACTCTTGACAAGCTCAAAGTTACCATTAATTATATAACAAGTACCACTATGAAAATATAATTGCACTCTAGGTCTGATTAATATAATATCATTTTCACCCCTCCATGAAATATCCATAGTGAACAAAGTCATAATTAAACTATCACTTTTGTAAACAACTATTTTATTCCTTGAATCCCCAGTTTTATCTTTTAGTTATTCATATTTATGAAATCTAATTTCATCAAATATAAACTTTAGTAACTCTTCACTAAAGTGGCCGGCCCTAAATATTTAGTTCCTATTAAACTTATCTCAAGGGGATATTTTGTGTCTCTATAGAAAGAGATTATGGATTCTATCTTGAGAATATGTGTTCCCTCAACACTACATGAAGTTACCCAACATACTAAGGTTTTGACCATTAAATTAGGTCTCACTCCTGATATATCAAAGTAACCTATATTTCATAATCAAATTCACTATCCCCTCAGGATTGGGAGTCTATGAAATTAGAAGTCATGAGATTTATTATTCAGGTAACAATTGTTAATTAAATAATTAATCTCACAATGATCCAGTTCAATATGTCTTACACACTTAAGACACATCAACACATCAACTAGAAGTCTCCACTGCCGTGGTCAAGACAAACCAACTGCGAACTATATTTTAAGTTTACAAGGAACTTGTGATTTATATCTTCTATAACTAAATCACATACAATGCATTTCAAGGACTATGATAATGTCCTATTATTTCATTTACAAATAATCTCATATAATTAAACAATTTAATTATTTATAACATGCCAATAAATTGGATTTTAGGGCATAAAGCCTAACAATAATAAGTCAATTGATAGGGTGCGTCATGCGGTTAGATATGTGAAAGCTTATCCAAATAGATTACAAACCATCAAGAAGTGTGTGGAGAAAGTGAAAATAGAATCAAAGGCTATTCTATGTTTACTTGTGGCCAATAGATGAAACTCTACCTATAAAATGTTAGAAAGTGCTGAAAATTTTGAACATACATTCAAGCAGATGGAATATGGACATCCTAATTATATTCCCCACTTTTAGGATGGGGACTATGATAGGAGACCCCCAAATAAGGATGAAAGGGGGATACTTGTAGAAGATTTGTGAAGCTTTTCAAACTTTTTTATAATGTCACAAAGAGGTTTTTGGGTTCCTGGTATGTGACATCAAATGCTTTCTTTGATGAGATATATATATGATTAAAAGGAAGATAAATCTATTTTTTAGTAGTGAGAATTATTTTTTTACTCAAGTATTGGGGGTCAGGAGACAATTCATCGAAGAATTGAAATGTCCTTTTGTATGTTGCTGTAGTGCTTAATCCTTAAAAGAATTTGGATTATTTGCAATATTGTTTATCAAATTTGTATTGGGAGAATGTTGTAAGTCTATCACTACACTTGTAAAAGTTGTATTTAAATGCTTTTATGATCATTATAATTCAAATCATCCATCATATGTGCCTATACAAAGTGCAAGTGAGACATCAAATATTGAAGAAGATAATGATGATGATCCAGATAGATTTATGGCCTCTCAATACAGGGGCTTAGGCAAGGCAAACAATCTATTGGGTGTATAGATGAGGTTGAAAAATACTTGATGGAGAATTGTGAAGGTGAAAACGACAAAACCTTTGGTATACTAGTTTGGTGAAAGTATAGTACTAATAAGTATAGTATATTATCTCAATTGTCACGAGATGTTTTGGTTGAACCTGTTTCTACAATGGCTTTTGAGTCAACATTTATTATGGGAGGATGTATACTAGACCCATTCCGTAGTTCACTTGCCCCTAAGATGACACAATCTCTCATATGTGCACAAAATTGGTTTCAATCTTTAGTGCAAATTTCACTTATGTTGAGCTATTTGAGGATTATGGAAAAGGTAATGTTCTTAAAATTAATAACTTGTGCATTAACTAAAATTTAATATATCTTTTGTATTAAATATATCTTGTCAATGCATTAAATGAAATTTAATATATATTGTTATTCTAAAATGTTTTGAAGGTTTTTTGGATGTGAAGTTAGCTTCACCTTCCGTAGCATCACCTTCACCATCACTGTCACTGATCTTGACTGATTTGCCTACATACATTTGTGAGTTTTGCTTCTTTGATTTTGTTCCTAAATATCCATTTTACTAGACTACATTATACTTTTATAAGTTGAGAGAAACAATTTGAACACCTTATCCGAAAATATTTGCAGTATACTTGAATTCTACATTGATGGGTTTTCTTCTTTGATTTTTGTTGTTCTTGATCTTTCATATTTTATATATTTGTCACAGTGCTGATACTAGACTCTTTGTGGTCGAACCATTCTCCAAATGAACCTATCCTCCGAGTATTAACAGGATATATTAATTATGTTTACATGGTTATAAATATATGTAGTTAACAGAGTTTGTACTTTGTTTTCTTTTATTTTAGCCAAAACCTTGGCAAATTAACAACCATGATGAATGGAGAAAATTTCAAAGATATTATGTGCGCTATAGATGTCAATATAGGAGAGTTGGAAAGTTGTCAATTGTATCTTTCCAAGTAACTGATATGAAAAAACAAACTACTATTCCTAGTTTTTTTTTGTTTTTTTTATTTTATTTTTATATTATTATACAAATACTTCATATATGCATTTTCCTAGCACCTATTGCACGATTGATGTGCCTTTCCCTGATGAGAAGGTCAGTTAAGTATGTCTAATTTAAGGAATAAATCTAGGTTCTATTTAAAAATAAACAAATATTAAAGAAAATCCCAAAAAGAGGCCCAAAACAAAATGGGAGGGAGGAAATTTTTAATAATAATAATAATATCTTAAAAATATTTCCGACCCAAGACCTGATAAACCGACCCATTTGTAGACTTGAACTTTTGAGTTGGGTCAGGTTTCAGCTAGGCAAATCTAATTTCTATCGGGTTAGATTGCAGGTCACTGTGAACCTGACCTGACCTAATATCACTCATACTTGCAAGTGGTGGGAGGGTGCCTATCTGTGATTTTTTTTTTTTTTTTTTTTGAAAGCAAACTTAAACTTCATTCATTCATGAATAGAAAGAGAATCCAAATACAGTGCCTCTAATACTGGAGGACGTGACTCTTCCAACCATAAAATATCCTCATCTACCATCCTAGCATAACGAGCTAAAGAGTGTGCAACTTAATTTGCATTCCAGTGAACACAACTTATCTCCCCATGCCTGAGTCCTCTTAACAACCACTGAACATCCTCATAGACATTACCTAGGCGAGACATATTACATTGTGGTGAGTGGATGGACCTCATTACTATTGTGTTGTCACCCTTAATCACCAAGTCAGAAAAACCAGCTTCAACTGCAAAATCTAAAGCTTTCCTACACGCCAATACCTCCGCCTCCTTACTGTCTGTTATTGCAGGACCCTTAGACGAAAGCGCTACCATGACCTAACCTTTATCATTCCAGATCACCACCCCAACTCTAGAAGCTGTGATATCTGCAAAGCGCTACCATCAGGGGCCTACCACGAATTCATCAACCCAAACGTCATTGGCTCTGGAACTACCAAGTGGGATTGTGTTGCATTAACTTCTTTGATGTAGTCCCTAGCTCTTACATTAAGACTAGAAGGTTCCTTTAAATTACTGCCACGCAAGAGTGAATTCTGTTGATTCGATATCAACTAGCATTGGACCCTAAAAAATTCAAGATCATCCATGGAGAGCTTGGTCCTGCAATAATCTCCACCTTTGTTTTGCCAACATGGCTAGATTGAAACTCCTTATATCCCTAAAACCCATTCCACCTACCTTCTTGGGCAACGTCAATGAATCTGAACTCTTCCTGTGAATCTTCTTTTAGTCTCCACATTGACCTCAGCAAAACCTAGCACACATAGTATTAAGCTCATTGCAAAGCTTTCATCGGCAATTGGAATACTCCCATTGTGTATGTGGGAATTGATTGAGCCACTACCTTTCTTAATACCTCATTCCCAGCTCTAGATAGCAGTCTCCCTTTACACCCCTGTATTTTATTTTATTTTTCCCAAACCCTTTCCTTAAGATTTGGACCTGCCAATCAGCGTGGGCAAACCCAGGTAAGATTCAAATTTCTTCACTCTTGCACTCCCAAAGCATTTTTAACCAATCCCGTTGTGCACCTGTAGTATTGCCACTAAAGAAAACAGAGGACTTGTCCAGATTGATACATTGCCTAGAAGCCGTGGCTTAGACTTGGAGGATATCAGTGATGACCTGTACTTAATCTTGCTTAGCTTGGCAGAACAAGAGTGAGTCATCTGCAAATAGCAGATTTGATATGCTAGGTGTTGTCCGGCAAATAGAAACTCCATGAAGTTATCCCTCCTCTTTTGCTTTTGCTAGCAAAGACATGAACCCCTCTGCACATAAAAGAAACAAATAAGGGGATAGAAGGTCTCCTTGATGAAGCCTTATAGATGGCAGAATATTACCATATGCTTTCCCATTAATATAGATAGAGAAAGAGGAAGTGGTGACACAACTCATAATACGATCAGTCCACACTTTAGGAAAACCCAACTTGTTCATCATGCCCTTAAGAAAGGTCCACTCTACCTGGTTTTAAGCTTTACTAATATCCAACTTCAATGCAAGAGCACCTTTTTAACTTTTCTTTCTACAATGCATAGCATGAAGGGTCTCATAGGCCACAAGTACATTGTCAATGATAAGGCGGAACAAAAGCACTTTGGGTGGGCAAAATCAACTAGGGTAGAATTAGCTTCAATCTATTAGCCAAAACTTTTGAAATTATTTTATAAATAAATTACATAAGCTAATGGATTTATAATATGATTCTCTCTAGAGATTTAATTTTTGGGACAAAGAGTATAATTAATTTCAGGTACCATATTACCAATATTTAGAAAATCCAGAACAGCTACAGTTATAGCATTACCCACAATATGCCAAAGAAATTTATAGAAAAGGGCATTCATACCGTCAGGTCCAAGAACCTTTGTTGGTCCCATTTGGAACAACACTACTTTAACTTCTTTAGAATTGAATTCATTGGACAACACTTCTTGCATCTCTAGGGTAAATCTATTAGAAACTGTATTTAGATATTCTTCCATATGATCAAGGGTACCTGACTTAAAAGTACTCTCAAATTACTTTATCGCCACCTCTGCCACACCTTCAATCTCCTCTACCCACTGTCCCTGCTAGTCTTGAATCTTTTGAATAAAATTCTTGTGCCTCCTTTGTGAAGCTTTTGAGTGACAAAACTTTGTATTCTTATCACCATGTTTTAACCAAGACAATCGAGAGTGTTGAGCCCAGTATATTTCTTGTTTAAGTAGGAGCTTATCCAGTTGCTTGCTGATAATAGATTAATTTTGCATATTCATATCATTATTAGAAAGCATTATCATATTTATTTTGATTTAATTCATGCATTTTATAGTTGGTTTTAGAATAATGCTAAATAATCAATTTTGTGCTTAATTGAATTTTAATGCGTGAATTTGTTTTTGTAAGATGATGAAATTAAATAAGTGAATTTGTGTATAGAAGAAATCTAATGGAATTTAATATTACAAGGGCCATGATGAATTCAAAGAAGGCCAACCCAATTAAATTCAAGTCCAATTGTAGCAAGGAATCAAAGGAAATTTGCACCAAATCTAAGTTAAATTCGGATTATGATTCCAGCTTGTGCACTTGTTAGTATTTGGAGCGTAACTTTCGGTTCAGATGTTCAATCAAGATGATTCAAGTTGGGTGGGAAAGCTAACTTAAAGGGCTACAACCTTTTAGTTTACCAAAAGTCATAATTCTGAAGTTAAATGGGCCAAAAATGTCGGTTAACTGGAACATAAAAACCTAGGATTTTCTCCAAATTGGAATTCAACTTGTAATAGGATTCCTTGACTTATTTAAAGGCTTTTTAGGGCAAAATTCAGAGGAGAGCTACTATAGAATATAATCTAGGTTTTCTTAAAGTTTCTTTACGGTTTTTAGAGTTTTATTTGTGTTATGACTTGCTAGAAGCCTTGCTAAGACAAGGGGTGAAATCCAACCGTTTATTGGTATGTTCTTAAAAATTACTTATTGATTTTAATACTTATGTTTTTATATTTTTGATTGTTTTACTCATTTACAAAAGTGTTTAGCTCTGTATAATCCTTTGATTTATTGTAGACTCTGAGCATGTTAAATGCTTAGTATTCCCTGCGAACTAATTCACTAGTTTTGTTTTTTCTAAAATCAATCAATTTAATGAAACTACCTTAGACAATTAATTCTTGAGATTTTATTGTTAAATCATCCGGCTAAGATCATCATTCATATGAATTTTAGTTGAGTTATAAAATAAATATTGTTAAGACTACCAATAGATGTGTTGTGTGTGGATGCCTAAACCTTAGCGCCTTTATATATTGTTATTTTCTCTCAATTTAAATTACCTTTACTAAACCATCAAAAATCTATTTAATTAAACTTTATTATTTTAGTTTTATTCTCTTGTGGTTTGCTAATCAATTCTTTTTTTCCTGTGGATTCGACCTCAGACTTTCCGAGTTATTATTTCATGACAATCCTACACTTGGGAGCATTATTTAAGCCATAGCACTTGCTTGCTCCTAAAAATTCACACTTTGCTCCTCAGTGGGCTCACTGGAATTGAGTCTCTCAACAAGCTTTTGTAGTTTTTTAAACTCAGCTATATTTGAACCCTAGCTATGTAGTTGTGCCCCACATCTCTCAATTCTATCTCTGACCGAAAGACCCTCCACCACTGGTGGTGTCTCATTCTTCCCCAACAACGACTTCACAATCTTCCCAAAGTAACCATGCCTCCTCAAACTTAAAGTCCCTTACCCCTCTACTTCTAAAACGCCTTTTAGTCCCTACCTACAACATTATTGGCAAGTGGTCCAAATCATAAGAGAGGAGATGAGTCATAGAGCTTACCGAAAATTTGTTTCTCCATTCCCAGTTTGCTACTGCACGGTCCAATCTCTATCTAATGTTCGATTCTCCTGGCCGCCTATTATTCCATGTGAATTGGTATCCCTACCAACCTATATCAACGAGATTGTAGGAATCCAAAGCCATCTGAAATTCCTCCATTTGTTTATACTGTGGTGGATACTTACTCTGCTTCTCCAATGAGTGAAGGATAGCATTAAAATCCCCAATGCAGCACCACGGGCCTTTCACAAAGGAAGCTAGTTGCTTTAAGAGTGCCCAAGATTTTTGTTTCTGACACGCTTCAGGCCATCTATAGAATCTTGTTAAGTACCACTAGAAGCCATCATCTTCCACCACCTTAGCTAGTACCTGGTTCTTAGTATAATTTATCACCTCCAAAAGCACTTCCAATTTCCAAATCAATGCTAAGCCTCCTCTAGAAATTGGGTTTTTAACAATTAACTTGTTTGGAAAAGGTAGTTCTCTGCAATTTTTCTCAAAACCATCTTTATCTAGTCTTATCTTCATCAAAAAACAAATTGTGCGAGCTTGATCCCTCATTAACTTGTGAAGGCTTCGAACTGTCCAAGGATTCCCAAGCCCTTGGCAGTTCTAGTTTAATAGCCTCATTGTGCTCAATAAGGGTACTCCAACACCCCCGCCATTTCATGTGGTTGAGAATCATCCACAAACTTATTGCGTTTCCCCACATACTCTTCTTCCTCTTTTTCTAGTTCATGTAACTCTCCATGTTAATTTCTTCCCCAAGATAGACTTAGCTCCTTCTTTAATGAGTTCAATCAGCCCATACTCCATACATGCCAGCCAAGTCTAGGTACGTTGTAATTTTGGGCCCCGAGGCCCATCACTTTTTTTTTTTTCCTGCACGTGCTTAAGAGCCTCCACTGAACCCGTAACTTCCAAATTTGAATTTGATTTCTCAGCAACTAACGTGAGATAATCCATACCTTCAATATCGATATCGGTCACAGTAGAAATTTTAGGATCAATTTGCCCACTATCCAAAGTAATCCCTAAATTCATGCAATTGCCTTCCACATGTTTATCACCTTGTGCCCTAGAGTTTGCATCAGTTTGAGCACCGCCTACTGCTGTCTCTTCTTGACCACTTGAATTAACATTTTGTTCATCATCCTTCCCAACTCCTTGGGTCGAATCTCAGCTGACCGAGTTACTTCGAGGAGGTGAATGTGCGTAGTATCCAATTGCTTTCAACTGTTAAGAATATAAAGTGAGAGAGAGAGAAAGACTAAATAGTCTATATATTCTGTGTGAATAACACTGTACAATAGAGAGTCTTATAGAGGCTAAGTATGTGTGAAGTACAAATAATATAAGTGTACTACAAGTACAATATACTGGGTAAGCCCGATGGGCTAGACTAAGCTAAACTATACACTAACATTCCCCCTCAAACACGAGGTGGCAAGGAGGAAGCCAACTGGAGTTTGGATATCAAATCTCGAAGACGACCATTCAGGTGAGTTTTGGTGAAGATATCAGTAGGTTGATCGACAAAGGAGATGGAGAATAACTTGAAATTTCCTTTCTTGAGATGCTGGCAAGTGATGTAGCAATCGATCTCAATATGCTTGGTGCGTTCATAGAAGACATCGTTATGAGCAATGTAGATAGCACTACGATTATCATAATAAAGAGGAATGGTAGTGGGCTATAGAACATCCATGTCAGATAAGAGCCATCAAAGCCAGACAAGCTCGCCAGTAGTGTTAGCAAGAGCATGATACTCTGCCTCAATACTGGAACGGAAAACCATGTCCTGCTTCTTGCTACGCCATGAGACAAGAGAAGTACCCAACAAAAAACAAAACCTGTGATGGAGCATCAATCAATTGGATTACCTGCCTAATTCGCATCTGAATAAGCATGGAACTCAAGAGAAGACCTATAGGAGTAGTGAAGACCATGATAAAGTGTGCCCTTGACGTATCGGAGAATCTGAAGAACAACAGCATAATGGACAGAACAAGGGGTGTCCATGAACTTACTAATTATACTCACGGCATGTGAAATATTCGGGCGAGTGACAATGAGATGGATCAAATTACCAACTAGTTGACCATAACGAGTAGCATCTGATATAGGTTCACTGTCCAAGGGTGTGAGCTTGGCATTGTATTCCAAGGGAGTTGAAACAATTTTGTTGTCTATGATACTAGCTTTAGAGAGAAGACCAGAAGTATATTTAGCTTGGGAAAGATAGTATCCATCAAAGGATGAGGTAACCTCAAGCCCAAGAAAATAGCTAAGAGTGCACAAATCCTTCATCTCAAAATGTTGACTAAGGAAGTGCTAAAGAGAGGGGATACTGCAAAATCATCTCCAGTAATAATCATGTCATCAACATAAAAAAGAATAAGAGTGATACTAGTAAAGGATCTTCAAACAAAGAAGGTAGTGTCATGAGGACTCGAAGTGAAACCTTGTTGAGCAACAACTGAGTTAAACTTTTCAAACCAAGCCCGATGAGCCTGCTTGAGGCCATAAAGAGTATGACAAAGGCGACAAACTTGACGACCTGAGTGAGTATAGCCAAGGGGTGGTTGCAAGTACACTTCTTCTTGGAGGTTTCCATTGAGGAAAGCATTCTTTACATCCATTTGATAAAGAGGCCAACGACGAACAGCAGCCACAGCAATGAGACATCTGATAGATGTAAGGCGAGCAACGGGAGCAAAAGTTTCCTCACAGTCAATGCCATATTCCTAAGTAAAGTCTTTCGCAATGAGGCAAGCCTTGTATCGTTCAACAAATCCATCTGCCTTGGTCTTGATCTTGTAAACCCACCTACAACCTACTACAGACTGACCAGAAGGCAAATCAACCATATCCAAGTGTGATTTTGTGAAAGGCATATAGTTCTTTGGACATAGCTTACTACCAAAGAGGGTTTGTATAGGCCTCACGATAGGTGTGAGGCTCATAGAGGGTGGCAAGGGCAAAAGAGCAGTGATAATCAATGAGATAAGGAGGAGGAACACTTACTCGAGTAGAGCGACGAAGGTCAAGACCAACAAGAGGCTCAAGGGACAGTGGTGCCACAGGATCCAAGACAGGCGGGTCATGTGCTGGGGACAAAACCAGAGATGAGTCTTCTGGAGAGCCAACCGATGTTGAAGAATCCTCCACGAATTCAAGATAAAGAGGGAGGAAAAGATTAGTAAAAATGGGAGACTCTGAGGAAGAGGACACAAGAAATTTTTGAAGACTCATGTAAGGACGATGTTCTTAGAACTCAACATAATGGGAGACATAAAGGTGATGAGGGATGGGGTCATATTTGGGATACACCATAGCCAAGGAAGCAACAGAGACGAGTACAAGGCTAGAGCTTTGTTTGTTCATGAGGAGGAAGAGAGACAAAACAAGCACAACCAAAAGCTTGAAGAGATGAGTAGCTAGGGGTTTGACCATGAAGGAGCTCAAAGGGTGATTTGTTGTGCGTTGTCAGTGATGGAACACAATTAATGATGTAAATAGCAGTGAATGTTGCCTCACCCCAAAAGCACTTAAGAATATAGGTAGAAATGAGAAGGGTGCGGACAACATCAAGAATGTGACGGTGTTTTTGTTCAGTATGACCATTTTGTTGAGAGGTATAAGGACAAGACCAGTGAGGGAAAGTACCCTTGCTATCTAAGAAGGACAAGAAATATTTATCATTATATTCTTGAGCATTATCTGACTGAAAGATCTTAACGGTGCGATTGAATTGTGTTTTAATCATTCTATGAAATGTTTGGTAATTGGACACAAGTTCAGACCTATGGTGAAGCAGATAAATCCAAGTATATTGAGAAAAATCATCCACAAATATGACAAAATATCGAGATCCCCCCTCAATGGGAACCAGTGACGGACCTCAAATATCAAAATGTATAAGATCAAAATGTGTAGAAGAAAATGAGTCACTATTATTAAAGGGAAATTTTGTTTGTTTGCCAAAATGACAGAAAGTACAATCAAATTTTAGAAATTGAATTGAACCTAAATGACCTTGAGAAGCTAACAACTGAAGACGAGATAAGGATGTATGACTAAGATGAGCATGCCATAAATTAGGCAAGAGGGTGGTAGTAGTAGCAGCAGCAGAAACAACTTGTGAAAGAATCTTCAAGTCATGAACCTCAAACATATGTCTAACCTTACGGCTTGTCCCTAGCACTTGACCCGTCCAGGGATCCTACACATCCATACCATGATTAGTAAATAAAATATCTACTCCTAATTCATAGAGTTGAGGGACAATTTTGGAATATGAAAAGTGTCACTGATAATGCCTTAAAATGAATACTTGTTATATATTTATGTGGGTGTTATCTCTATGCTTAATTTATATAATTAAGTCATGATTTGCATTAGTCCCTGCTATTTATCTTTACATAATTTCTTGAATAAGATGTCACTCATTGCGTGTAATTTTCTACTTTCAGAAAATCATGTGAAAAAGATAAATTTACAGGAGTTTGTGAGAGAATGGAGGCCAAACTAGAATAAAAGTGGAGCTAAAGGACCATGTTTAAATGTCTAAGAAGGTGCAGCTAGAGTGCTTGGGTCGTCTACCATGTTTGGAAGCTTCAAATAAGGAAAGAAATCAAAGAGGCAGAATCTGAAAAGGAAAAATCATATTTGAGCACTGATCAGAATTTTGGACGTATCTCTCTCCTCAGAACTCCAATTGACACAAGGCTAGGCGGGTTGGAACCGTGACTTAAATATCTACAACTTTCCAGTTTTGATTTTTCCGAAATTCACAAGTTTTGAAGGCTGAAATTAACTCAGAAGTTACTGTTGTAAATCTGGACGAAAATTAAAATAGTAAAAGTTTTATTTTCTTTGGACACTTGGACGTTAGGGTTTTGAAGGGAGGCTATGTAAAAAAAAATTTGGTAGAGAAAACCTAGTATTTTCCTTTCTCTAATGGCAGCCTTAACTCTTTGCTAGGGCTAGGGGTTATGTTTCTTTTATATGGTATGAATATTCAATGTGATTCTCTCTAAGATTTTAGACAATAACATATTTGATTGTTCAATTAGATCTCTTTTGATGTATTAGTTCTTCCATGCTTTCAATAAGTTCAATCATGTTTTTCTTATTGTTTAGATGAATTTCTAATAGTTTCAAATAGAAATCACATTTTAAAGTGAATGGGTTTTTCTGAAAACTATTCTAACCGCATTATTAATCGAGGTTATCATGAGTTTTTGAATTGTCTCAGTTCAACCAAATCATAAGTTTTTAATTGTAGAAAAACAACCAATTATGAAATGTATATTTTCTTAGATCACAAAGAATCTCATATCGATATAGGGAAACACCCCTATGCCCAGGTATTTACATTATTAATTTAAATAAGTTTTTATTATTGTTCTTGTAAACAATCACCAAGAAAAAGTAATTTTCTTCTTCACCCAAATTGTTGTTTAGTAATATTATCTTTGAATTTACCCTGCTTCTTGTGGTTCGACCTCGGTACTCCGAGAATTATATTGCTACGATATCCTACACTTAAGAATGATCAAGCAGTCACTAAGGGATAAACTAGGAGAAGGGTGTCTTATCAGAGAATTGTAATTCATCAGGGGTCATATGGTTACGACATACAGTATCAAAAAACCCAGAATGGTTACCTGAAGTGACAAAAATGGCAGCGAAAGTTCGGGATAAAACTTGTTGAACTACTATCTCAATATCAACTGTAGTAAGTGAGGAAGTCAAAGATGGACCTATAGGAATCGATAGATCTGAGGGACATATAGTAGCTGCCCAAGGAGAAGGAGCTTTATTCTTCTCTTGCATGAATTTCTGCAGTTTGTGACAAACAGAGATATCATGGCCCTTAGCACGGCAAAACTCACAGCGAGTACCTTTCGAAGACTGAGAGGAGGGATGCCCAGAGCTGAATCTTGGAGGAGCAGTGATAGCAGCAATGGAAGGTTGTGGGGGAAGAGAGGGGTGTAGCCAATACATGGTCAGAGAATGACATATGATAAGTAGGCCGACAATTCTCCTCGAAGATGAGCTCTTTGACTGCAGCATCAAGAGAAGGAGTAGGAGACCGGCTAAGCAGCATAAACCCATCATGAAATGCATAAATCGACGATGATCCTGATATTTGGCAAAGAGATCAATGTCCCCAGGGTACCATAATGGAGGATCTGCAGCAAAAAGTTGTTCCCACATAGAAGAAGTCTGAGAATAATAATCAGAAAAAGACTAACTTGTCTCTTGGCGCATTTGATAAAGTTTTGATTCAATGTAAAACTCCAAGCTTCAATCATTAGTCTAATTGTAGCGATTGGACAGAAATATCCAAGTAGCCACAGTAGTACCAAGACAAGGAAGAAGACTATGAATGGAAGTTACAGAGGTATTGATAAACCAAGACAAGATCTTACTATGAATACTTTTCCATTCCTCTGGTCGTGCTTCATAATCATTCTCCGCAACAGTAGTCTTGGAGACATCAGCATCAGTTGTAGCTTTCGATTAGGTATTGGCACTGGCTTGGGAATCTAACCAGTTACATAACGCCACAGTTTGTGACCCTTGAAAAATACAGTCATATTTTAAGACCATGCATGATAGTTAGTAGGACCATCTAGGATAACAGTGATAGGACGTACAATGTCTCGTTCAGTTTCTTAAACCATAACGAAGAAAATGAGCAAGAGGAGGGATTTAGAGGCCTTAAATGAAGAAACGGAACCCAAAATCAGAATCTACGTGACAAACTGAGCAAGATAGGACCTATTGAAAAATTTTAACTTTTTTTTAGTCAAAAGTCAACAAAAAAAGTCAACGATCAACTACAGAAAAGTCAACGACGTGTGCTGACATAAGCCGATGACACAAGGTGCTAACGTAATCTGATAATGCAGATGCTGACGTGTGTAGGATGACATCACCCTAGGGCTGACGTGGAGTGACGCTAACAGGCTTAGGCATGTGGAGTGTGTGGTGTGCGTGGAGGCAGGTGGCTGCGCAGTGACCGGCACGTGTAGCGCATGTGAGCTGCTTGTGGTGCGTGGCAGCGCGTGGAGCGCATGTTCAACAGTCAGAAGCTTCAAGCAGGGCGTGTGGGCGTCCGATCCTTTCTGGTTGTTCTTAGTTAGGTTTTGCTCAAGATTGGTTGTTCAGTCACGCTATGCCTTTACTTCGGTAGTTTGATGAACACAACGATGAGATCCAAGAGTTACAGGGATTGTGGACGTGACGGCAGTAACTCGCTTCTGACAGTGGCTAATGGACGAAAGTGAGGGCAGTGGAAGAGCGTCGAAAATGACCACAGGAACCAGAATGTCAGAGTAATGACTCTAATACCATGTTAAGAGTATAAAGTGAGAAAAAGAAAGACTGAATAGTCTGTATATTATGTGTGAATAACACTGTACAATAGAGAGTCTTATATAAGCTAAGTATGTGTGAAGTACAAATAATATAAGTGTGCTACAAGAACAGTATATTGGGCTAAGCCCAATGGGCTAGACTAAACTAAGCTATATACTAACATCAACCCGTCCCCATATTGGCATGTTACCTCAGCACCATTATTTGCTAAGGCATAATGTCGAGAACAGTGTTTTATATTGTGACCAAGTAATCCACAGTAATGACAATACATGGGAAGACGCTTGTGCTTGAATGTAACCCATGTGCTTTTCCCATCCAAACCAGCCAAGAAAGCACCTTTACGAATGGATTTAGCAATCGGCAAGGCTAATTAACTCTCATAAAGCGGCTCTAGACCTCAAGTTTCTGTCTTTTTTTGACATCTTCCACCGCCCTGAACCGGCTACCCACCTCTGTTGCTACTTTTGGGAAAACCATATCAAATGGTGCCCACCATATTTGCACCCACAAGGAAACAACATCGAACTTTACATTTTTAGCAGTCATTTCCTTTTTTCCACCTGAGCAACATTAAGACCTGGTTATCAAAGATCCACGGTCCACTTCTAAGAACACGATCCATATCAAACTCCGATTGAAACTTGAATCGGAAGAGGTTCGACCCAACCTCCATGACTTGTACTCTATTCTCCAGACCCCACACTCTCTTTAACATACACTGGGCTGCTCTTTTGTTAAATGGTTTGCATGCGAGAAACTTCCCAATTAAGCTCTGAGAACAGTGCTCAATCTCTTCCTTGCGACCTTCATCCGAAATAGATATGACTTCTTCTTCCGTTGTCAGTGTCATCTTTTCCAAATTATTAATCACGTCGTCCGCCATAGTAAAAAGCAATGCAAAAGATAGACCCTTAGGTAACCCAAGGGAGAGAGGGACTCAAATCAAAACGAGAGGGAGAGCTCCTACAGCGAGGAGAGTTAATTATTCTCTGTGATTGATTATTATACTATTAAGCAAATAAAATTTTACGTAAGGTCAATGAAGAATTATGGTGTCAACAATACACCATCCAAGTTCCATTACTTTGACTTATTCGGCCTATATGCCTACTCCAAAATCGCGAGATTTTGATCCAGTGTAACAAAGATGCTTTGTTTTCTTATGATGCAAGCACGAAGAGACTATGCAAGATAAAAAAAAATTAACGGCCTCCCACTTTCATTCAAAGCAACTCCTCTCTTGTTGAAGCTGGAAATTATCAAATCAATGCAGGAGGAATATCCTAGTAGAAACTGTTTTGCATGTTAGTCTATTAGTACGAAATTATTTGTTGAAATTTCAATTTCTGGGATTTTAAATTTCTAATTTTTTTTTCTTGATATCCTTTCATAATATATTCTATATAGTAAGAATTTCAAATTTTAAAATCAATCATACAAAGACAGATTCCATTATTAGATAACATAAATTGCTTACTTTGAAAGTTATAAGGGTTGAATAATAATGGAGATGATTAAATTCAATTCAATCATGTGCTTAAATTTAATTGAGAAATATGATATATATACTGCATCTAAGTTACCTTATGTAAGACTATTTCACAATCCATACATGATCTTGAGATGTCTTTTTATCCAAGATATAGATAATCAATTTTACTACAAGAAAGTATCAACTTTTTAGGTCCATTTTTCATGAGCAGTGAGAAATCCATGTGCAAAGAGGATAGCTTATCTAGATTTTTATGGATTTCGTATAATTTTTCATATATTTGTGACTTCACTTTCTGGCCTTTTTTTATCTACGTTTGATTTGATGTATTGTTAGAAGATCATGATTTCTGTTTTCTAAAGACATCCACTTTTTGGTTCCAAATTTGAATTTGGTAAGCTAGATGCTTTAGAAGGTAGGGTCAAAATAAAGTTTGTAATTAAGTTTCAACTTTAATGTTTTTAAAATTATTTTGTTATTGGGCCAATGCGTGATCATATGATTATAACTCAATCAAGATTAAACTATAATCAAGCTTTGAACACTTGCTTTAGTTATTGCATTGTTTTAAATCAAATATGGCCCGTGAGTAGTCATTTTAAGAGAAAATATTTTTAATATGAGCTAAAATTCATCCTGATCGAACCGTTAAGTTTTTCGTCAAACTCGGATTAACCATGGTCAAACTTGAGAAAAGTGCTTGGAAACATATAATTTGATGTAATATGATAAAATTTGGTGATTGGATAAAAATTTTCCTTTTCAAAGTTTGGTCAACTAAGGACTTTTGGTAATTTTAACTTTGGACCCTCAAAATTTGATATTGGATTCGTAACGGGCAACCCAAACTTAACCAATATAATCAATGGAAATAGGCTTGATAAATATATTTTATATTTTTTGGTTTTATAGGATAAGAAAAACACTCAATAATTTAAATGATAGATAAGCTTACCACTAAAGTAAACCCAAAGGGATACAGATAACACCACCCAAAAGAATTTAGCTAAGGATACAAAACTAGTTTGGCTCACCACTTAATGGGATACAGATTAACACCACCCAAGAGATTCAAAAACCGAGACTCGCCACCTAAAGGAATCCACCCAAGGGATAAAATTTGATTTAGAAGAAATCCATCTTTTAAAAACACAAGGTTTAAAATTATGCAAATACACTCTTATTTTTATTTGATTCAGTCAAAGGCTTAAATAGAGCTTGGAATAACCCCTAAGCATAGGAGAACGTAAATAATAATAAATACATTCACTTAACCTGATCAAAGTCAGATATGACTCTTATGAACTTAGAAACACAATAAAGTACTTGTGTGCCAAGGAGAAATAAATCATAAAGTCTGATTCATCCTAGGAGACACTAAATAAAGACTATTTTACTTAATTAATAATAATAAAAACATTTCAAAAAAAATGGGCTATTATTCTGATCTTCAAGAAAATCTTTTGGGCTGGATTGAAATCAGATTGGGCTTGTTGGATCTTGGGACACTCTAGTACTTCTCATTCTGCTTCCCAATCTTATTTTGGACCTGTTCATGCAATTTCTTTATTTCCTTCGGCCTTTCTTCAGCCTCGCCATTGAAATTCTTGGTAACAGAAAGTGGTGTCAATTCAAGTGGTCCAGTAGGGTTAAGGCCAAAACTAATTCAAAAGGACTAAGACAAGTAGTTTGGCTAGTGGATCGATTATAAGCAAACTCGGCTTGGGCCAAAATAATATCCCACTATCTAATGTTCTTCCCCACAAAACTTCTTAAGAGATTTCCTAAGCTTCGTTTCACAACTTCAGTTTGTCCATCTGTTTATGGATGGTAAGAAGAGGTAAATTGCAGTGCAGTTCCAAGCTTCCTCCAAAGAGTATGTCAAAGAAGACTTACAAACTTCGAATAATGATCAGAGGTGATAGTTTTTGGAACACCATGAAGCTTGACTATTTCTCTGAAATACAAATCAGCAATAAAAGATGCATCTGCAGTTTTGTTACAAGGAACAAGTGAGCAATCCTTGAAAATTGATCAACCACCACCATGATAGAATCCTTATTTCTTTGAGTTTAAGGCAAACCCGAGAGAAAAAACATCATGAGTCAGCTTGTGCCAATAGAAATTTTCTTACACAAGAGCCAAAGTTTTGTCTCTTCCAAAGTGTCTAGCAAGACCTCCTCTATGAGCTTCTTAAATAATTGCTCTTCATAAAGAACATTGGGGAATGCACAATCTGTTGTCTTTGAATAAAAAACCTTCTTGCTTCAAGAAATGATTAACAGAACCTTTGGAACAACTTTTCCACACATCACCCAAGTTTGGATAATCATTATACAACTCCTTGAGAACTTCAAAACCTAACACCTACACCTCTATAGTGTTTAGTAAAGAATGTCTTCTACCCTAGGCATCTGCCACTTAATTCAGCTTTCCAAACTTGTGTTTGATAGAAAAAAGTATAGGATTAAAGAAATTCAACCCATCTGGCATGTCAACTATTGAATTTCTACTTACTATTCAAATACTTCAAAGCTTATTGATCAGATTGAAGTAGAAACTCACTTGAAAGAAGATAATGACTCCAATGATCCAAGGCACAAATAATGGGATAGAATTCTTTATCATAAGTAGAATATTTTTCTTGCATTCATTTAGTTTCTCACTAAAGAAAGCAATAGTCTTACCCTCTTGGCTAAGCACAGCACCATCCCACACCTAAAGCATCATAATCAACTTCGAACAATTTGTTGAAATCTGGAAGTACAAGGATTGGAGCTTCTATCACTTTCTTCTTGAGTAGCTCAAAACTCTTTTGGGCTTCTTCATTCCACTGAAATTTTCCTCCCTTTAAACATTCTATAACAGTGGTAATAAGCCTGCTAAACTTTTTGATAAAACGCTGATAAAAGGAAACAAGCCGATGAAAACTTCTAACATCATGGAGAGACTTTGGCATGGACCAACTCAATATAGCCTTTGCTTGGATCTATCTTAATTCCATCACCTAAAATAACATAGCCTAAGAACACAAAGCTATCAGTTAAGAAACGACATTTCTTCAGATTCGCATAAAGCTTCTGCTCACAAAGAGTTCGAAACACCTCATAAAGATGATTCATATGCTCCTGGTGAGACTTTTTGTACACTAAGATTTCATCAAAATACACAACAACAAAGTGCCCAATGAATGGCTCAAACGTGATTCATTAAACACATAAAAGTACTAGGAGCATTAAAGAGTCCGAAGGGCATCACCATCCACCCATATAGCCCTTCTTTAGTTGTGAAAGCTGTTTTCCATTCATCACCTAGCCTCATTCGAATTTGATGATAACCACTGCATAGATCAATCTTAGAGAAAACTATAGCTCCATAAAGCTGAACAAGAAGATCATCTAACCACAAAATAGGAAAGCAGTATCGAATCGTGATCTTGCTTACTGCCCTACTTTCAATACACATTGTGAGAGACCGCAAGGGGTGCTCTAAAAAAAAGAGATTTGGGTGCTTAGGGCACCTCTCTTTTGGGTAATTTTATGGAGTCGAAACTTATTTTTTATACAAAAAAATTAAGAAGAAATAAGATACAATTACATGACCAAAAATTCCTCAAATGTTATTGATTGATTATGGAAATACAATTACATCATGGTAGAATAACTTTACAAGGCTTTCGTCCTAATACAATGTATGTAAAAATTACAAAACTTTGATCCTAGTTACAATCTACCAAAAACAAAATACAAAACACTAGTCTACCTATCCAAAACCTAAGTTCGGGGGCTAGGTTACGGAATGGGAAGGTGTTAGACGCCCATTCCACCCAAACAAAGTTTGGTCTTCTAGACTCTAATGACCATTATATACCATTTTGTGTGATGTTGGATGTTATGGTATAATACATGTAACAAGCACTTACTTGACAAAAATTAATTTAAACAAATTCATATTATGAATATGACCTCTTCTCAAAGAAAAATCAAATCTATTTTGTAAGATTGAGAAAAATGGAGTTTGATGAATAAAAATCAAATTTATTTCGTAGAAGATTAAAAAAAATGGAATTGGTTAATAAAAATTAGATCTGTTCTAGTAAAGGATACAAAAAAAATTGAGATTTGGTGAAGAAAAATCATATCTATTTTGGTAAAGGACAAAAAAAATGGAATTTGGTTAAGAAATATCAGATCTATTTTGTAAAGGATAAACAAAATGATTTTTAAGAGAGGATTCATATTCATAATTCAAATCTATATTGAATGCATCACATATTTATAAGAAAAAAAAAAAAAAAAAGAACTTTATCCTATCTCTTAAGTCATTCTTTGAAATTTCAAATCTGCAGCTTTATGTTTAAGAAGAAAAATATTTTAGAAAAATTTCAGATCTGTATTTAATGAAAAATCAGATTTGTTTTGTGACCAGAAAAATTTTCACATATTTATTTAATAAAAATACAGAACTGTTTTTTACTCAAAAAAATTTTCAAATTTGTATTTAGTGAAAATACAGATCTGTCTATTACTCCAAAAAAATCTTAGATCTGTATTTAGTGAAAATACATATCTTTGTTTTACTCAAAAAAAATTTCAGATTTGTATTTAGTGAAAATACAGATCTACTTTTATTAAAAAATGTTTTAGTGATTAATTGAAGATTTTGAAATCAAAGAAAAATTAAAACATATTAATCAACTAAAGAACATGTCAAAGAAAATTTCAACTAAACATATAAACATGGCAACTATGAATTATGAACAATATCATGATTAAATCAAACATATATAAACAAAATTCACGCAATGAACAATCTCAACATATTACTTGATGGAAAATAAAAATAGACATAAGAATGAAACTAAATACCTCTTGCATAAGTGTGCCCTTCGATAGAAGAATATTTTAGAAATTGAAGAGAATAAAATTAAGGTAAACGGACTCGTTCAATAAAACCTATCATGGGCGACAGTACTAGGATAATGGATGATCAAAACATAAGAAGAAGACAACGAATCATGTCCAAGGTGGACGGACTCTCCATGATGGACGGATTCCAAGTAGACGGATACAAAGTGGACATGTGGCAAAGCCATGTGGCACCACATGGCTTAAGTGGTCTTCAAGAAACTTCAAATGGAAATGTCTTGTGCCCTACGATTAACCCTAATCAACAAAATCTCTATATGGAAAGGATCCCGTAAAATACATGTATTTATGAGGATCTTCCCTACAAGGAAACATCTTCTTCACCAAAAAACAAAAGTCGGTTCTACACTACTATAAAAGCTCAAAATCCTCAGAAATCAAGGTACGGATAATTTACCCCAGCTCTGGCACTCTAAAGTTGTGAAAGTTCTCTAACTTAACCTTCGGAGGATATTTGTCCGGTACCACACCGGTACTCTCTATAGGGTCTTCTTCTTTTTTGTTGCGCAGGTCTTGTCTAAGAGCACGTAGAGGCCGTATAGCTTACTGACGATTTTCAGCATCATCAATTGGCACTGTCTGTAGGGAATGGACAAGTAAATCATACTACCGCTTCCTAGACAAAGAGTTGCATGGTACTTATTCGCTCGATGGTGACCACCAACAATAATCAAGGAGACAAACTACGCACCACCATCCTTGAGAGACAAGTTCAGACTCTCATCGCGGCAGTAGAACCATGACCTAGAGGAACAACTACGCCAAAAGAACGCAGGGCATAACACTCAAGATGAGGACCAAGATGGTACCAACGCTGAGAAAAAGGACCAAGAAGGGTCGGAGGGCAGTAATGGCCCAAGCAGACAAGAGCGATAGGATACAAGCTGTCCATCCAACGCGGATACGACTCCACCATACATGGTTGCCAAGATGCAGATGATGAAAGAACGGATGGACTTTATGATGAACGCTCTCAGAGGACGGGTGTCCAGCGACCTCGACAAGTTCATCCATCGAACAGATTCACCTTTCACTGCATCTATCACATCATTCTCCCTTCCACTGAAGTTTTGCATGCCACAGGTAGAGGCCTATGATAGATCTAGGGATCCCTTAGATCACCTAGATTCTTTCAAAACCCTGATGCACTTGCAAGGTGTAGTAAATGTGATCATATGCAGGGCCTTTCCCACCACGCTGAAGGGCCCCACAACGGTATGGTTCAGCAGGCTGACACCAAACTCCATCAGTACCTTCAAGGAGTTAAGCACCCAGTTTGCCTCGCACTATATCGGGGGGGCACATGTATAAGAAGTCCACTACCTACCTGATAAACATCAAGCAATGGGAGGATGAGATACTGAGGTCTTACATCACCCGCTTTAACAAGGAGGCCCTCTCGATTGATGAAGTTGACGACAAGATACTCGTGGTTGCATTCACCAATGGGTTACGAAAGGGGAAGTTTTTGTTTTCCTTATACAAAAACAACCCGAAAACCATGTCGGATTTACTTTACAGGGCTACCAATTACATGAACGAGAAAGACGTGTTGCTTGCTCGAGAAGAGAAGCCCAAGAAAAGGGAAAGACAAGAACAAGCACAGCAGGACAGGAGACAGAAGACGACAAGGACTGGAGACAGACGAGAGGATAGGCACTCCAAACCCCCCACTGGAAGGTTCGCAAGCTTCACCCTGCTAAATGTCCCAATCGATCAAGTCCTGATGCAAATCAAGGACAACAAAGCCTTGAAAATTCTTGGCAAGCTGAAGGTAGGCCCCAGTAAGAGGTCCAGATACAAGTACTGCCGTTTTCACCGTAATCACGATCATAATACACCCGACTGCTACAACTTGAAGTAACAGATAGAAGCCCTTATCAAACAAAGAAAATTGCAAAGATTCATCAGCAAGGAAAGGATAGACCAACCACAAAAGCACACCACCCGTAGGGAAAACAAGCATCCTAGGCCACCCCTAGGAGACATAAAAATGATTATAGGGGGTACCACAACCTCCAGTTCAGCTAGGAAGGCATGCAAGACCTACCTTAAGATGGTCCAAAACTTCCAGCTAACGAGTTTAGTTCCAAAGATGGCACACATCGACAACTTTGTAATTGGGTTCACAGAATAGGACGCTCGACATCTCCATCACCCACATGACAATGCGTTTGTAGTTAGCATACAGGTTGGGGACTACAACAATCACCGACCCTTGTGGACAATGGGAGCTCTGCTGATATCCTCTACTAACCGGTGTTCCAACATATGAGGATTGAGAGAGAACAGCTGGTTCCAACTAATGCGCCACTCGTTGGATTCGAAGGAACAAAAGTATACCCCCTTGGTACGGTCACTTTGCTCGTAACTGTCAGTGATTACCCTCAGCAGATTACCAAGGATGTCACAATCCTGGTTGTTGACTATTTGTCCGCTTACAATGCCATCCTAAGCCGTCCTACCCTTAACTCATTGAAGGTCGTGACTTCAACTTACCACCTAATGATCAAGTTCCCCACCGAGTACGGAGTGGGAGAGGCACGAGGAGATCAAGTAGCAGCTCGCGAGTGCTACATTGTCATGCTGAAGATGGACGATCATTTACAAACCATGTGCATTGAATAACAGCGGAAAATGGCAGAGCCCATGGAGGGGTTGGAAGGGGTACTCCTTGATGACTCTAGGCTTGAGTGAATGACCAGGATCGGCACTCTCGCTAGCCTACCAGTCCGTCAGGCACTCACAGCATTTCTAAAGGAGAACTAGGATGTCTTCGCCTAGAGTCATGAAGACATGCCCGGAATTGATCCTTTGGTCATAATCCACAGGTTGAATGTATCACCCTCTTTGTCTCCCATCCATCAAAAGAAGCGAGTGTTCGTACAGGAGCGAGACAAGGCCATAACAAAAGAGGTTCACAAATTACAGGAAACAGAATTCATACGAGAAGTATACTACCCCGATTGGCTAGCCAACATGGTGATAGTCAAAAAGCCAACGGGAAGTGGAGGATATGTGTGGACTTCACGGACTTAAACAAGGCATGCCCCAAGGACAACTACCCACTTCTGCGGATTGACATCCTGGTGGATTCGACAGCAAGACACCAGTTCCTGAGCTTCATGGACGCATTTTCTGATCAAGTTGGATGAAGCTGATTAGGAGAAGACTTCATTCATCACCAGCTAGGGTCTCTTCTGCTACAATGTAATGCCATTCAGACATAAGAACGCGGGTGCCACGTATCAAAGGTTGATGAACAAGATGTTCGCACATCAAATTGGGAGGAACGTTCAAGTCTACCTGGATGACATGCTAGTAAAAAGCCAACAGGAAGATGACCATCTGGACGACCTCAAGGAAACCTTTGATACCCTTCGCTTTTACAACATGAAGCTGAATCCAAATAAATGCGCATTTGGGGTGACGATCGGAAAATTCTTGGGGTTTATGGTATCCCAGAGAGGTATTGAGGTTAACCCGCATAAGATACAGGCAATAATGAAGATGACGCCGCCAACAAACATCAAGGAAGTACAAAGCCTCAATGGCAAAGTAGCCGCACTAAACAGGTTCGTCTCAAGAGCAACAGACAAATGTCTACCCTTCTTCTGCATATTGTAGAAGTCATTTGAGTGGACGGCTAAGTGTCAGCAGGCATTCGAAGACCTAAAAGCATACCTGTCCTCCCCATTTTTGCTAAGTCCCTCCAAATCGGGGGAAGAATTGTTCCTCTATCTAGCCATCTCCCCGGTGGCTGTCAGCGCAGCCTTAGTCTGAAAGGAAGACATGGTGCAGAAGCTTGTATACTACCCTAGCCGAGTGCTCCGAGGTGCAGAAGAGAGGTACTCCCCAATGGAGAAGCTCACTTTCGCATTAGTGACTACGGCTCGTAAGCTTAAGCCATACTTCTAGGCCCACACTATGGTCATCCAAACAGACAAGCCTCTATAGAGAGCAATGTGCAGCCCTGAAGCCACTAGTCGAATGGCACTATGGGCAATCGAGTTAAGTGAATTCGACGTGTGATATCGCCCATGGACGGCCATGAAGGGGTAGGTAGTCACTAACTTCATCGCAAAATTCTCCAACATGGAAGGCTAGGGGGTAGAAGTGTAGCCTTAGTGGAGTATCCACATGGACAGGTCGTCCAACAGACAGGCAGTCAAAGCTAGTATAGTACTCCATTCCCCAAAAGGGGACGAGATTAAATGCATGGTCCGACTTGATTTCCCTACAACCAACAATGAAGCGAAGTACGAAGCTTTAGTAGCAGGGCTGGATCTCGCCAAAGCAGCAGGAGCCATAAATGTGGTCATATACTGTGACACTCAAGTAGTCACGAGTCAAGTAAACAGCAACTATAAGTGCAAGGGTGAATGGATGAAGAGGTACTTGGAGCAAGTGAAGAAACGAACGAACGACCTTCAAGCAAGGTTTATTCAAATTCCAAGGGAGGAAAACGAGCGAGCCGGCCTTTTTTCCAAGACTGCATCAGCAGAGCATATGCACATCCCAAGTCAGGTACTATCCTTTGTCTATATCTCACCATTAATAGACAACGTCAGTGTATAGAAGATTGGTTTCGAAAGCAATTGGACTACACCAATAACCTCCTACTTAAAAGAAGGCATGCTACCGGACAGCAAGGAGACCGCTAGGAAGTTAAAGATTCAGGCAGCATGGTTCGTGCTAATAAAAGGCGTCTTGTACAAAAGGGGCTTCTACCGTCCGTACTTGAGATGTCTTAACTCCGAGGAGGCAGACTATGTCATGAGAGAAATCCACGAAAGAATCCGTAGAAACCATTTAGGATCACGTTCTTTAGTGCATAAACTGATTCGGGCAAGATACTATTGGCCTATCATGCAAAAGGATGCCCATGCATACGTCAAAGCTTGCGACAAGTGTCAGAGGTTTGGCAACCTAATCAGACAACCAACAGAGGAGCTCACCCAAATGACAGCCCCATGGCCTTTCGCTTAATAAGGGTTGGATATCATGGGCCCGTTCCCAACAACAGTATGACAGTTGAAATTCCTAGTAGTCGGTATAGACTACTTCACCAAATGGGTAGAAGCCGAGGCCCTGGCCACCATCACAGAGAAGAATGTGTGAAGCTTTGTATGGAGGAATATCATCTTCAGGTATGGTATACCTAGAGTACTGGTCTCGGACAACGGGAAGTAGTTTGACAACGATTCATTCGGGGATTTATACTCACAGTTGGGAATCAAGAATCACTACTCATCATCTACCCACCCTCAAGCCAACAAACAAGTCGAGTTCATGAACCGATCATTGCTCAAAATCATCAAGACTTGGCTCAAAGGGCCAAAAGGAATATGGACAGAAGAGTTGCCAAGCGTTTTATGGGCTTACAAGACAACGGCAAGGACGCGTACAGGAGAGACTTTGTTTCGACTTGCATACGGAAGCGAGGCAGTCATCCCGGTCGAGGTCAGACTCACAAGCTACAGAGTTGGAAACCATGACGAGAGTAGGAATGATAAGCTATGCATCTTCAGCTTGATTTGGTGGACGAAGTTAGAGCAATGGCTGAGCAAAGGTTAGCGCAATACCAGGAACTCATGGCCAAGCAATACAACTCCAGAGTCAGACATAGAGACTTCCAAATTGGAGATCTTGTCTTGAGGAAGGTAACAGGCGCCACAAGAGACCCTTCCCAGGGAAAGCTAGGACCTAACTGGGAAGGACCCTACAGGATCACTTCATGGCAAAGGAAAGAAACTTACCACCTAGAGATGCTAGATGGGCAAAAGTTACACCACTCATGGAACATGGAGCACCTGAAGAAGTACTACCAGTAGACAAGGGCACGGACAATGACACACCTCATTTCCAATTTATTTCCTTTTAGTTAATCTTTACTGTCTACATTACTTTTTAAGCCCGAAGGACAGTTTTTCATTCTTTAAGAACAATTGCTACACGTGTATTTATCACAATAAGAGGAGTTATTCAGATATGTCATGTGTATGTCTATGTATAAAACTATGTCCATAATTATTAAGTCCATAAGTGGACGGGTTCATCCCAAGGGATGATTTGAATTTATGAAGTCCACAAATGGACGGGTTCATCCCAATGGATGATTTGAATTTATGAAGTCCACAAGTAGACAGGGTCATCCCAAGGGATGATTTGAATTTATTAAATCCATAAGTGGACAGGTTCATCCCAAGGGATGATTTGAATTTATGAAGTCCACAAGTGGACGAGTTCATCCCAAGGGATGATTTGAATTTATGAAGTCCATAAGTGGACGGGTCCAGCCCAAAGGGATGATTTGAATTTTGCAAGTCCACAAGTGAACGGGTCGATCCTAAGGGATGATTTAAGTCTAAAAAAGTCCCTAAAAGGACGGGTTCATTATTAAGTGCTCAAAAAGGATAAATTAGTTACAAAAGATACCATCAAAATGCAAAGTCTAGAATGGATGAAAGCAACAAAGCGAACAGGTGAATTTGCACAAACATATATTGTTAGACATATAATCAAAATATAAGCGACAGATATCAAAATATTATAAAGGCCCATAAAGGGAAAACGTCTACATGCAAGGCCTAGATAACAATAGGCAACAGATAAATTAACAAAAACATTTTTCTCCCAAAAAGATCTTTACATTCAAAAGAGGAAAACACTAATTAAATTAAAATAAAATAAAAAATTTACTACTGGTCCACTGGGCTCTCTCCATCCTTCCCTTCAACCGTCTAGTTCCCCTCAAGTGGACAAGCCTCATCCCCGATAGATTTGGCTTGATCTTCATGAGGAATAGTCTCCCTGTCACCTTGAGGGTCGGTAATGGCGTCATCAGCAAATAACTTGTCGGTGCTTTCGCAGTAGACGAGCTGGGCTAAAGTCTAGGCCTTGGCATCAATAGTTATATGGGACACGTCCAGATCCAGGAAGGAAGCCTTGACCTGACGGAGGCAATCATCGAAGCCATAAGCAAAGGAGCTGCCTAGCTCGATTAATAGAGTGTCAGAGTCACGGTATTCCTTTATCGTGTCCTCCTTAGCCCGAAGGAGTTGCTTCTTGGACTTAGAGATTTCATCTTCCTTGTCCTTAAGCACTTTTTTCAATGCCTCTATCTGCGCCTCCGCCTCCTCTAGGAGTTTTTTCATTAGATCGAGCTTGTTTTCTTGGATGACCTTCCAAGCCTTCAGCTCCCCCAACTCTGCCTCCGTCGCCTTCACCTTCACCCTTACTCAATCCACCACCATGTCCTGGGATAGGCAACGATCCATTAGGCCCTTCATCATAAGCATCCCCTGCAAAAATCAAAAAACAAGGGTTAGAAAATTAAAGAGACAACTTGACGGAAAGGAGAAAGGGACTGATGTACATACCTGTGCAATGCTAAAAGGACTTGTCTCTCCCATAGCCTCGGTTGCATGGTTGCCCAAGTCCTCATAGTCATCATCTTTGATGATGAACGAAAGTTGCCCAAGTGCATACAAAGAGTCCTCACGGAGGAGGATAGGGAACTTTTCAGTGATGGGACCCTGACCTTTCCCTAGACCAGGCAGAGGAGGCAGCTTCTTTACGTCAAGATTCTCCCCGACGATTGACCCTGCTATCATTTTGGGTTTCTTGGGGAGACAGTTGGCCTTGTCTGATGGTTTCCTCTTTGTGGACAGGTTGGCCGGACCCATTCCCTTGGGAGGCAAGCTTCCCTCCTGATTCTTCCATGCAGCAACCTGTTGCTTGATGAAAGCCTTCCTCTTGCTGTCTTCCATTTCTGCATCAAAATGGACTGGAAGAAAGAGTTGGGTAAATTACAATAAATAAAGGAAAAAGTAAAGAGCAATGAACTTACATCTGCGTGCTTGACTATCATAGCGTTGGGCAGCTGCATTAGGTTCAGGACCATTATAGTACCAATGGATCGTGTCCAAGGTAACAAGTTTTGCCTAGTTCCTCTTTGCCAAATTGATCTGAAAGATTTTTTTCCAGAAAACTCCACTGCTCCAAGGTCACCTTTGGACGGTCTCGAGCTGCAAAAAGGGGAACGGTTAGGCCAACAACGATAAATGATAAGAAACAAAATTTAGACCAGACGGAGGAATTATACCCCAAGTTTTGTCCACAAGCATGTACTCCTGATCATCGAGGTGACACATCCAATCGTCCCCCTGAATGAAGAAGTTCCGGCTCTTCCAGTTTCTGTTCGAATCAGGGGTGTCTCACACTAGCCTAAGTACAGGCTTCCTTGGTAGAAAATTGCACATACCTTTAAACTGGTTGAATTCTGATGGACGGTTGAAAACTGTACTCCTCCACTGTTATCCTACGCTCCCCATTAGACAAGACTCATACAAAACTTCTGCGCCAAGGAAGACTCCCCAGGTATTGAAGTAGACGACGGTGAAGAGCATTTAGAAGGAATCTAAGTTCCGCCTTAAACATCTGCTCGTAACCCCGACATCCTCGACACCCTAGTAGTAGCACTTTTCGGATTTGAAAGGTAGACGAATTGGATGGGAGGTTCAGCGTAGTATACGTCTTCACTGTTTGAATCCCCACCTGAATCACCCTCTAATCTGTCCATGTCCACGTCCACATCCATGTCCTTATCCTCCTCTGCGAAAGGAGAATTGGCAGACGGAACCTTTTCATCATAAAAGGTGTCAGGATCATCCTGACCTGACGAATACAACTCATCATAGCCCGCTCCTTCACAGACACACGATTGATCACTCGACGCCTCACTAGACATCTATCACCTACACGTGACAAATAAACCCTAAGACTCTACAGGTCTGCATAGGCGATGGGAATGCAGTATTTAAAGTAAATAGCGAAAAGAGTTCAGCATAAGGTGAAGGATACTTATAGTTGAAGGACGCAAAAAAAAGGAACAGAGAAGGCATGGCGGATGGTTGCACCAAGTAGACAGTCGCACCAAGCAATGGAGAAGACGTGGCTGAGAAAGCAAGAAGACGGCAACGCTTTGGCACTGGAAATTTGTTGTGGAAAGTAAAAATGAAAGGGAGAAGCAACATATATATAGAGGGAATGGCACAGAAGATGAAGGACGCTTCAGTCCAAGTGATTAACCACTAAAAACATGCCATGTGCTCCTACTGCATTAATGGCTCTAGGCTAGCCTGTCAATCTGAACACATTTCCCAAAGGTTGAGTTAGACCATCACTTCACGAGCTTGTCCGGAAAACAAGGCGACGAACCCATAGAGTGAGGGGGCAACTGAAGAAGATAAAATTAAGGTAGACGGACTCGTTCAATAAAACCTACCATGGGCGACAGTACTAGGATAATGGATGATCAAAACATAAGAAGAAGACGACGGCTCATGTCCAAGGTGGACAGACTCTCCATGATGGATGGATTCTAAGTAGATGGATACAAAGTGGACTGGTGGCAAAGCCACGTAGCATCCACATGGCTTAAGTGGTCTTCAAGAAACTTCAAATGGAAATGTCTTGTGCCCTACGATTAACCCTGATCAACAAAATCTCTATATGGAAAGGATCCCGTAAAATACGTGTATTTATGAGGATCTTCCCTACAAGGAAATATCTTCTTTACCAAGAAACAAAAGTCGGTTCTACACTACTATAAAAATCCAAAACCCTTAGAAATCAAGGTACGCATAATTTACCCCAGCTCTGGCACTCTAAAGTTGTGAAAGTTCTATAACTTAACCTTTGGAGAGGGTATTTGGCCAGTACCACATCGGTACTCTCTGTAGGGTCTTCTTCTTCTTTGTCGACAAGGTCTTGTCTAAGAGCACATAAGGACCGTATAGCTTACTGATGATTTTCAATGTCAATAGAAATCAAAGAAATTTTCACTTCTTTGAGGTCTAAAATACTTTACTTACAAAAAAGAAGTTCTTAAAGCCAAAGCTTCCAAAACGTCTTTAACGTAAGGAGAGCAGAGAAGTCAGAAATGAAGGCCCTGAATTCTGATCTTTTTCCTCTATTTATAGAGTTTGGGATGCTTAAAAAATAAGCTGAATGAGATCAGACACAAATTGGAACGCATCCTTATCTCTAAAAATTTGAAAAAGGTAAATTTTATCTCAATCAGGAGGTTCCCGGACCGGGCCAGGCATTTAGGCCAATCGACGCTCCAAGAGCGAGGATAGGCCATCTTGGGTGCCAGGCCCACTTTTCAGTTTTGGTTTGATTTGAACTCCTTTTTTGAGATTTTCTTAGCTAGGAATTGCACCTAGACGCGTTTTTAATTCGTATTTTAAAAATTAATCATTTTTCTTGATATTCAGGTCTTTAAAATAATAATTATCTGATAGATTAATATTCTAAAAAGACTTAATTATCCACAATTTCTTTATTAGCGGATTATCTACTTTATTCTCATGCAAGAAGGCCTATTTTTGACACTAACCGACAACCAATCACAGAATTATTTAATTAATTTTAATTGTTTAACCAATCAAAATTAATTTAAATTAATCACGTGTGATCGGTTCCACCCAAACAAAGTGCATGCAGACTATGAAAACTTGATCACGTGATATCTTTCAATCTGACAGTCTGATTTGGGAATCGAACATACCGTCGCGACCGTTAGAATCTCAAGATCATTTTTATGATATGCAATGAATGAATTAATGGCATGTAATGCAACTCTAAATTTTTTGGGTATATGAATGGTCACTCTAGACATCTTCCAAGATTAAATTATGGGTGCTAAATTGAGTGTCTACACACATACGCCATGAGCCATCCTTTTTTGGAACAAGGAGGGCTGGAACAGCACAAGGACTTATATTCTCTCTTACAAGGCCTTTTGCTATCAACTCTTCAACTTGCCACTGCAACTCTTCATGCTCTTTTGGATTCATTCTATAAGCTAGTTTATTAGGCAAAACAGAACCGGGTACAAGATCAATGTAGTGTTGCATATCTTTCGTAGGTGGAAGACCAAAAGGAATTTCATCAAGAATGACATCACCAAATTCCTCAAGAAAGGGTATCAACAAGGAAGGAATATCTTTTGGATCCTTCTCTTTTTAACCACAATAGCAAAACCCTCACCACATTTTGTCAATACTCTCTCTACCTCAGTTCTAGTCAATAAGATGCTTCCCTCCCTAAATGAAGGTATGGGAACATGGACGATTCTTAATAGAGCCAAAGTTATTTTAACCCCATCTATTTCAAAAGAGTAAGTACTTTTGAAACCATCATGACTAGTATTCCTATCATACTGCCATGGTCTCCCAAGTAATAAATGACTTGCATCTATGGGTACAACATCACAAATTACTACATGATTATAATTCTTGCCAATAGAAAACTGAATTAAGCACCTCTTATTCACCTATACCTCATTGCCTTTGCGAAGCCACTAGAGTTTGTATGGCTGAGGATGATTTTCAATTTTTAGCTTCAACTTTTCCACCATGGTTGCTGCAACAACATTCTCACAACTTACTCCATCAATGATAATGTCAAAAAAAAATTCCATGAGAACTGCATTTGGTATAGAATATATTGTTCCAAAACCATTCATCTTCTACATAGGCTACCTTGAGACTTCTTTGAACAACAACAAGCGCTTCTCCTTGGTCAACAAAGACCACCTCCTCATCATAAACAACAGGTTCATCAACATCCACTGCTGATTAATCCTCATCTTATCTCCACATCTCCCTCCACTAGAGAAACTATCTTGCGATTTGGACAATCAGAAGCAATATGTCCAAAGCCTTGACATTTGAAACATCTACAGCATGTACCAGCGCTGTTGGGATGATTAGAACCTTATGCAAATTCATTCTTTGGTGGTTGCTTTACAATGGTTGTTTTGGGTAGTGCGACAACCTTTGAAGTGGAACCACTCCCTTGGTTAGAAACACCCGCTCAATTATAGGAATGAAAGTTACTGCCACACCTTTCCTTCAGTTGCTTCTCCACTTTCAAAGCAAGCTTGCAAAACATAATTGTACGTCCAATAGGTTTGTAGTTGGACCACATCACTGAGTTCAACACGTAATCCATTAAGATAACAGGCTATCATCTGCTCCTCTAGTTCTACAATATCACATCGAGTCATAAGATGATCAAACTTTGTTGTATACTTCTGCATAGAAAGCTCATTTTGTTTGAAATTATGAAATCTCAAAAAAGTATCTTTCTTGAAGTGATCAGGTAGGGAAGTAATTTTTCTTGAGCTCTCTTTTCATCTTTTCCCAGGTCATAATACAAGCCCTTCCTTCCCGTTGTCACTTCCTCTTGAGATGCTCCCCCCAAATTGAAGCATATTTCTCAGCTTGATTGCAACAATCTTCACCATACAATTATCTGGAACATCTTTGAAAACAAAGACTCGCTCAACAGTAGTAAGCCAATCAATGAAATCATCAAGTTGCATTTTCCCTTCAAATTTTGGAATGTCCACATTTATATCATAACCTCATTGTAAGTTTCTGAGATGAAGAGGATGGGGTGGAGTGCTTCCACCGAAGGAATGATCAAGGGCACGGTGAAATGGATTCTCCTCTTCATCGTTGCTAATTGTGAGAGACCGCCCAAAAGGGGAACCCTCAAAAAAGAGGTCTGGGTGCTTTTTTAGGACACCTCTCTTTTTGAGTAAGTGGTGTGGAGTCGCCACTTATTTTTTATATAAAAAAAAATTTTTAAATACAAATACATGATTGAATTTCTTCATTTCATTGATTAAGTAAGTGAATACATATTTGAAAATTACATGGCTTGGGGTCCTAGTTACACTCTACCAAAAATACATGGCTTTTTGTCCTAGTTACAATCTACCCAAATAAAAAATAAATAAAAAAAAATAAAAAATAAAAAAGATAAAGCCTAGGTCTACCTATCCAAAGACACTAAATTTGGAGGCTAGGTTACGGAATGGAAAAGTGTTAGGCACTGATTCCGCCCAGACAGAGCCTGGTCCTCTAAACTCTTGTTACCAATGTACCATTTTTATGCATGACATGAATGATATGTTGAACAAAATTAAATCACATGAATCTATTTTATGAATATGCCCTCTTCTTTCTAAAAAAAATTCAGATTTGTTTTTGTGATTAAAAAAAAATGATTTTAGAACAGTCAGATCTATTTTTGAAAACTTAAAAAAAAAATGGATTTTAATTTGTAAAAATCCAGATCTGTTTTGTAAAGACTTAAAAGAATCAGATCTGTTTTTTGAGAGCTAAAAAAAATGTTTTTTTATTTTGTAAAAATCCAAATTTGTTTTGTAATGATAAAAAAAATCAGATTTGTATGTTTAAAAAATCAGATCTGTTTTTATATGTTCAAGAAAATATGAAAAAGAATTCTTAAGAAGAGAATTCATTTATGAAATAAATTCTGCTACTATATAAAATAAACAAACACAACAAATAAAACCATTCATGGTCCTTTTTTATTTCCAAAATCTATTATGTAAAAAAAAACAGATCTGCATCTAATGAAGATACAGATCCATTTTAATTTTAAGAAAAATTCAAATCTACATCTAATGAAGATGTAGATCTATTTTAATTTTAGGAAAGATTCAAATCTACACCTAATGAAGATGTAGATCCATTTTTATATTGAGAAAAAGAATTAATAACATGCAGATTTTTAAAACTAAGATAGTGATCACAACAGTAATAAAAGAAATCAAGAACATGTTTTAACAAAATAAATCAACAACTTATGATATGAATACTTTAAAACAACTAAACTAAAAATATAAACAAACACACATCATCACAATAAGAGAAGTATAAAGAAAAGAAAAGGGTAATCAGAAAACAACCTCTTGCATGGAGCGCTCTTCTTCTTGAGAGGATATTTTAGGGTTCATAGAAATTTATGCAATTATCTTTGAAACCTAAAAACCATAGCTTTAAGAGAGAGAATATTAGAAAGGGGAGTCAAAAATATGAGTAATTTGAGAGTGTAAAAACGTGTCTCCCTTGAAAGCATAAAAGAGTGTCATAAATTCTAAGACTGAGTTCCTATTTATAGAGGCTGAGATGCTTAAAATGCGAAATTGAGTCGCATCCTTTTGCAAAAAGGTTGAAATTGATATGCATTATCGTCACCTGAAGGAAGTTGGGCCAAAGCCCAAAAGAGTGCCATTCAGCACTTTGAAAGTGCCATTCAGTACTCTAAAAGTGCCGAATAGCTCTCTTGAGTGCTGATCACACTTTTGTGTTTGGGTGCCTTTTGGACTCCCTTTTTATGGTTTTCCTGCGTCGAGCCATGCACTTAGACATATTTCCAATCCAGATTCCAATTTTTTAAACTCTTTTTTGGATAATTCCGGTCTTTTCAGCAACAATTATCTTCTAGGTAAATACTCTAAAATAAACCTTGATAAAGTTCAGATTATCCACAATTTTATTATTATTCAATTATCCATTTTATTCCTATGCAAGCAATCCTATTTTAAATGGTAATTGTCAACCAATCACAAAATTATTTAATTAATTTTAATTGTTTAGCCAATAAGAATTAATTTAAATTAATCATGCGTGGTTGACTATTCTTGGACACAATGTATGTTGACCGTGCAAACTTGATCGTGTGATATCTTTCAATCCAACAGTCCAATTTTGAAACCGAACATACTGCCATGACCGTTAGAATCTCAAGATCAATTTTATGATATGAAATGAATGAATTAATGCATGTAATGGGTACATGGATGGTCACTCCAGTCATCTGAAGGAAAAAATTCTGGTTTTGCATCTCATGCAAAACCCATAGCAGAAGCGACGAACAAGGATCTATTTCATTCATGATTGATAACGTGTACAATGTAAATTTCAGAATTTACGCCCAAGATGTGTGGTCTCTCAATCAGTTTTTCAAAGGGAGAATGAAAGTGTGTCTAACACTCTCTCACACACCGTTTCTTTTTCTTTTCTTATTTCTTCTTCTAAAAATTATGTATGTTTCTCCCTTTATAACTAACTGATTATCTAATTGGGTTGGCCTATTGGGCCTTTCCAATTGGGCTTTAGTGTGTGGCTTGGAGTGGGACCAAAAGGGACCAATAAGACACTAGCTCCAATGGGCCTTGGGCTTTTCCGTCAACTCTTGACAAGTCCAAAGTTACCATTAATTATATTTAATACCACTATATAAATATAATTGCACTCTAGGCCTTATTAATAAATTATATCCCAAGACTTTATTATACACGTAACCCCTTCATAAAATATTCGTAGTAACACAAAGTCATAAATGTAGACTGCCACTTTGTAAATTACTACATCTTATCCTTGAGTACCCGGTTTAATTCTTTAAAGTTATTCATTATATATTTATGAAATCCAATTTCATAAATATATACTTTAGTAATTTCTTACTAAAGTGGTTAGGCCTAACTCTCTGAATAACTGAAACCATTAAACTTATCTCAAGGGAATATTTTATATCTCCATCAAGAGACTATGAATTCCATCTTGAGAATATATGTTCCATCAACACTAAATGTGACTGCCCAACATACTGAGGTTTTGACCGTTATTTCAGATCTCACTCCTGATATATCAAAGCAACCTACACTTCATGATCAGGTCCATTATTCTCTCAGGATTAAGAGTTCATGCAAATAGAAGTCGTGAGATTTATTATTCATTTGACAGTCATTAGGAGAATAATAAATCTCACAGCGGTCCTGTTCAATATGTTTTAACTCTTAAAACATATCAACATATCAACTAGAAGTTTCCACTTCCATGATCAAGACAAATCATCGTAGTTGACACGTTATAGTCTTCGCAGATGAAATGCCCAATTTCATCACCGACTACGAACTATTAATTCTGAGTTTACAAAGAACTTGTGATTTACATCTTCTGTGACTTTTCACATAAATCACATACAATGCATCTCATGGACTATATGATAATGTCTCATATTCATGTTACCATTATTTTAGATAATAATAAAACAACTTTATCAAACACAATATTAAGTCATACATCATGTCATACATAATGTCATACATAATATCATACATAGCATCATACAATAGGATTTAAGGGCACTAATCCTAACATCATCTTCCTTGATTAAATCATGGGTGCAAAATCAAGTGTCTACACTAACAGCTTCAGATTCTGAATTATGATATCTAGGGCCTCACCCTTCATTCTCGTAAAACTCAAAACGCTCTTGGAGTTGCTGAAGTTGTCTCCTTAAATCATCCATTTTAAAATCTCGATGATCCCTTTCAAGTATCTCACCATTGTTTCCATGTTGACAATGTCAAGCCATTAAACCAAAGCTCTGATACCAACTAATACTATATTCATAAGGGGAAACCCAAACTTAACTGATATAGTAAAGGGAAATAGGCTAGATGAATATATTTTATATTTTCTGGTATTATGGGATAAGAAAAATACTCAATAATTTAAAGGATAGATAAGCTCACCACCAAAATAAACCCAAAGGGATATAGATAACACCATCCAAAGGAATTTAGCTAAGGATACAGAACTAGTTTGGCTCACCACTCAATGGGACATAGATTAACACCACCTAAGAGATACATAAACTAAGACTCGCCACCCAAGGGATAAGAGTTGATTTAAAAGAAATCCATCTTCTGAAGACACAAGGTTTTTAATTATGCAAATACACTCTGATTTTTATTTAATTTAGTCAAAGTCTTAAATAGATTTTGGAATGCCCCCCCCCCCCCCAGCATAGGATGACGAAAATAACAATAAATACATTCACTTACCCTGACCAAAGTAAAATATGACTCTTAGGAACTTAGAAACACAATAAAGTACTTGTCTACCTAGGAGAAATAAAACATAGAGTTTAATTCATCCTAGGAGACACTAAATAAAGACTATTTTACTTAATAAATAATAAGAAAAAATTTTAAAATAAATTGGCTGTTATATTGACCTTCAAGGAAAACTTTTAGGCCGGACTGACATAAGATTGGGCTTGCTGAATCTTGGGTTACTCTGGTGTCAAAATTGGATAACATGACATTAAGAAAAATTAGGTTAAATATGACATTTCTATGATTCCAATGAATATATACATACATACATATATATATATATATATATATATATATATATATAATTTTTGCATTTAAGTGAAATTCTTTACACTGAAAATGAGGGGAAAAAATGCGGTATCGACAAATTTTATATGGTGAAAGTGGATGAGAGTGAGAAGTAGAGTCAGTTGACGGTTTTGGATACAAAATAGAAACAATCAAAGGAGAGCAAAAAAAAAAGCAAGCGAGAGAGAGGTATCTTCGAGCTCTCAAGTTGTATTTCTTAGTGCTCATTTTCTTTTGAGTTAACAATGAATATATATTAGAGATATTTTCTCTTTTTGTATATGGAGGAATCCATTTTACAGGGAACTTTTTGTTTTTCCTTACAAAGTTGATTTGGTTTATTCTATTTTTCTTTGAGCAATACTAATTTGGGAATTTGTTATAGTTTTTTTGGTGTTTGGATTTGAATGAGCTTTTTATACCCGAAAAAAAATGGAGTTATTAGCCCAAAGAATGAGTGAATGCTATTATTTTTGAGTTCTTTGAATTAATTGATTTTTTTATTGGGTTTTCCATAATAAATTTTAAGATTCAAGGGAGACCAAAGTGAATTCTACCAATAATTTTTTTTTCCTTAATATTCTTTGGGGGGGGGGGGGGGGAGTTGATTTACATGTTATATACTATTACATGAAGTTTATCAATTTGGTAGTGCTATAAAGGAAATTTTCAAAAAGCCAAGGGTGCCATGGCCCCCAACCCCCTCTAGCTCCGCCACTGTCGTTTGGTTCAGCTTTTTGGGCCCAAATCAACTGTTACAAAAACATGATTTCATTGTATGGTAAACTTTTATCATCATGCTTTTTGTTCCCCTAAACATAAAATTACAATATGTGCTTTCGTATAGCACCCGCTAAGCTGAAATTACAAAACTCAAGAAACACAATAACTTGACAACTGATGCCTTTTATCACTCAAATACCCTCTGCTTCTCATGAACTCTCTAACCACAAAATACACACATAAAAAATCATACAAAGAGAACAAATTTGCAATGATCTTGGTCATCTAAGGGTTTAGGGATTACAAAGAAAGAGAGAGAGAGATATTGGAATTGGTTTTCGGGTTATAAAAAGAATTTGGAAATGGTTTTGGGGTTATGGGGTTCAGAGAGAGTGTGATGGTTTTGGTTATGTTTTTTGGTAAAATGGGTGGACGAAAAGAAAAAGGAAAAGGAAAAAAGAAAGGAGGGTTGGGTGGGATACGTATCTCATGTAATTAAGGGAATGCAAAAAAATAAAAATTAAAGTTGTGTTAAGGCACAACAAATTTTCACAACATCTTAACAACTCGCAATAATTTTTCCCTTATACACACTTTGTCCTTTATGGTAATTTACACCTTCGAGATAAACAGGACAATATTTGGCAAGCAAAAGTGTGTAGCTATGTTGTAGCGCTAGACAAGAATTCAAGATCAATGTTCAATACCAAATCCATCGAGTTTAGGGATTTTAGCTTAGTTGACATTTTTTTTAGGTTACATGGTAGAAATTTTACATAAGAAATAATAGGGGTAATTACATTTATCTCCCTTGCGATTTGAACAAATGACACTCCATCCCAAACTTGAAGGGAAAACACACTTCCCCCTTTGACATCCAATTGATCAAACTTTGTTAAATTAATATTAAAAATGTTGTGTACTAACCTACCATTTGCTTAAGGGTAGGTTTCCAAACTTATCTTATTCATAATTAAAGTTCACTGTTTTAAATTTTTAATTAGAGTGTATTTTAAAATATTAAGTGAATGCTTCTTTCTTTCTTTTTTTAACAGGTTATGGAGAGATTTGTTGTTGCAAGTGTTTTGGTGCTTGATAAATTTTTCATTTTTATTCTAAATTTATCAGTTATTTTTTGTTAACCATGATTAAACTTTTGTAAAGAGTCGCTTATAAAAATTTAGAATATTTTATTACTAATTTTAACAAAATGGGAGAAGTGTTAATTTCTTCAAATCTCAAGGAATTGGGTGTTTTTTCCTTCAAGTTTGGGGTGGATTATCATTCTCCCAAACCTCGAGGAAAGAGTGTAATTACCCCCAAATAATATAATATTACCATTTATTTCACATTAACTTTTCATCCTTCACTTATCAACAACAATTATTTTCACAATAATAAAAGTTTAGTAACAAAATAGACACATTTAAAACTTTAGGAACCATTTTGACACATTAACAGACGTTACAAACCAAATGATAATTAAACCTAGAATTGAAATTAATTACATGAGTTGGCTCAATAACCTTCCTTTGGTAATCACAGTTTCCATTCAAAAAATAAATAAATAGCCAATAACTTTTGTAATGTATAGTAAGACCATAAAAATTGGTGTAAATGATATAATTGGAAATTATGTGTCCACAATAAGTCATCCAATTTTCATGTTTGGTTACCAAAAGTCATACTTGAGTCCACCTAGCAACACAACAAAAATTTAAAATAATTTCAAAATATTCCAAAAATAGCCCACCACTTTACCAAAAATAGCCCACCACTTTACACATGGGTTATCAAAAAACTTTGAGTTCCAGATTGTGGTGTCCCATGGGTAAGGTGATAGGTTGATTTAGGAATGTTGTGAGATTATTGTTAGTCTTTGTTGTGTCCAACTATCCATAGCTTTAATGTTGCAGCTTGTTACTTATTAGCATTTACTGCTCTCTCCTTACAAAGAGAACCATGGTTTGAATACCCTCTTACCTATTGTTTTTATTAGAGAGTTTCAACATATAACGTCCGCTCTTGATGATAGTTTTTTATCATCAGATTAAAACATCAATCGGTTTTTAGTGTAAGAGAGAATTGAACCTCAGATCTCTTATTCAACCATCAGCAATTTTATCAGTTAAATTAACTGGAACCCTAGATCTCTTACCTATTGTTGTATCCCAAAAACTAAAAACCAAACTAGAAAAAAAAAATTAAATAAATAAATAAACCCTTAATGCTTTGTTCTACAAAAATAAAGTTTAGTAAGCAATAAGCAATCGGTTGCTATGAATATTTCAAATTGAATTAAATTCAAATAAATGGCTAATCAATTTTTACTTGCTTAATTGACAGTGAACTCTAATATTTAATGACACATTAATGAAGATCTAAATGTTCATTATGTTGCAACTTTCTTTCTAAAGCTGCTTTGTATTACAAAATTTTCAGGGGATATATTGCATGCACTCCTTGAACTTATAGTAGGCTAATAAACCTCTAGGAGTACAGATTTTTTCACATCTACATGAAGACTAAACATTTACAAATATTCTCTTTAAAGAGAAATAAAGCAAACACACTATTGTTCTAAGTTCTAACCATATTTAACGCAATATATGTTTCCCAACTTACATGCACAAGTAGAAATTAGTATAGCTTCACACACAATGCTTCTTCCATGGAAATGAGTGAAGGCGAACTCAAAGACAGAAACTCTGAAGGTACTTTGAGGACACAGCATCAAATGGATCTGAACCAATGGAAAATCAACAGAGTACTTGTGAAGCCTGATGTGGCTCTTGACCGTATGTTCAAATTCACAAGAGCTGAAGTAGAACACATTTTTCAGAACCTAGATGCCGAAAAGGTTCAGAAAGCGAAGGGAGGACAGGATGTGCGTGTGAAGATGGTGGATTTTGATACAGGAACTGAGCATGAATTATTGTTGCGCAAGGTCAGGCATGGTGATGTTTATGGGTTCAAACTTGGTTGGCTGACACATTTTGTAGTTAGGATGCGGCTCAAAGTTGGGGAAGGGATTGGGATGTTTGTTGATCAAAATTCTTCAAAATTCTACTTCAGTACATTGTCTAGAGCAGAAAGATAAAGAGCACACCATCTTTGGTATCAAAAATTGGCATGTCTAAAATCTAAATGCCATAGCATTTTAAGTCTACAAGGTAGTCATTATTTCTAGGTGCTAACTTTCTTCTAAATTCTGCTTTTTGTGAGAATAAATTGTGAATGTGAGGAATCCAGATATTGAAATGTTGGATTCCACGAAATTTGCCTCCTTACGATCTGACTTCTGTGTATATTTGTAACAACGGGGTCAAGTGCAATCCAGAAATTCAACAATTGAATTCTTTTTTTTCTCCTTCTAAAATGAATTTGGGTATGGAACATCTGGATTCTACTTTTTTTTTTCTCCTCCAAAGTGCAATCCAGAGATATTGAATATTCAGATTCCACTTCGCACACTTATGTACATAATCCGGTTCTTTTTTTTTTTTTTGGAAATTACAGCAAACCCACTTGTGATTAGACCCGTTTTCACTTTCCCTACCCGTGATTCAAAACTTAAGGCTCCGTTTGGGAGTTTATAAAGGAATGGAATGAAATGATCATTAAAGGAATGGAATGGATTTAGTAGGGAAATGAATGGAATGGAATTTAAAAATCTTGTTTGGATGTTATAAACTAAAGGAATGGAATGGAAAATAAGTAACACCGTTTGGAAGTAACATTGGAAAGAATGGAATGGAATCATTTTATAATAACATTACTATTATACCCCTCATTTTAAAGAACATAAAAAATAATCAATGAGAACTTATAATTGCTTTGACATGATTAGTATTCAGTGGATGATGTGAAACTAGTTAGCCACAATTGGGTCTATGTTAGATTATTGAATTACAATATAGTTTTGTCAAGGTGAATAGATTGCATCACGCTAATCAATAATTTAACAGATGAAGATAATGGCATGAAAAATTGACAATAGCACAATTTCTTCATTCCAATTTGCAAAAAATATTTTAGGGGCTGCTAGTTTTAGATTAGATCTTTTTTGGCTGCTATACTTTACAATGGATTTGATAATTTAATACATCTCCATCTCCCAATTTCTTATACTGAGCAACATCCCTCTAAGCCCAGAGGTGATAGAACTATTAACATATCAATTTCCTGCTATAAAACTAAAATAATTCTAGTTTAAGGGAAAAAGAAAATTTTATTGTAGCTACATAACAAGTTATGTATATTTTTATGTTATAAAGCAATTCATGCATCACATAGTTATTCTCAACAAAATAAATAGTCTAAAAATGCAAACAAATATCTTTTAAAAAAAAAAAAACTCCAGTAATGAGTCTTGCCAAAACAAAAGAAAATGACATAATCCATTCCAAAACTAAGGTTGGCCATAAATCCCACACTTTTTTAATTTTTAGGCCTAGACATCAGTGTCAATAAGACACATTTGCGCTCATGATCTGGGCAACCAAAGAACATCTCCTTATATGTTTGATTTTCCATCAAAAATATGTAGGCCTCAGTCTTTGATATTGGATCTAAGTCCAATACGTCGAAAGCTGCGTGAACTTCTGCTCCATATGATTTTGAAAAGCACTTTGTCATACCCTCAGTCACCCTATCAATTGCCTTTGATACATTATCAAATGACTGGGAAATTACGTTCCCGAGTTCATCATCTTCTGCCAGTCGTCTTTTCTTGCTTTTAGAAGACATTGCATCTTGTGATGTCACTCGAGAATGTGCAACATTAATTTGAGGTGAACTTTGATCATCTTCCACTTCAAAGTTCTCCAAATAAACTTCATTTTGAGATATCAAATTATCAATCTCATCAATAGTGGTCGATGCAGCATACCTAGCACGTTTCTCCTTTGCAGTTTCAGCATGATCACCTTTTGCTCTATCTTTAGCCCAAAGTTGTGCCATCTTAGAGTAGTTGGGTATAGGTGTTGTCATCCACTTCTTGGCTGCAGGTTTGGACTGTTACACAACAAGACAAATGGTTAAACAACAGATATAATTATGTAATACAAAATTAAACTCACAAAAAAATGGTAATTTACCGCTATGAGTGGCTCCCACAATTCTGGTTCAGCTGTCCACATATTTAAAGAATCATTCCATCCAAAACCACTCAATCCATCTTTAAATATGTCATAGCATTCATGAAAATTCTTCTTCAGTGTATTTTGTCGATTTTTCACCTTATCCTTGTTAATCTCCATGTGAAATTTTTCAACCAACTCTTTCACTATGTCATCATATCCCTTAGAGGTAAAAGTTCCATTAACTCTACCACCTATGTTCACCTGATATAAAAAAGCATCCACTAAAGCATCATCCATAGCACTACTCCATTGTACTTCTTTGCTTGGATCTCCACCATTCTTCTTTGATATCTTACCCATGCTATATTTAATAGAACAAAAAACACATAAAATATTGTGTAAATATTAATATTAATTATCAAAAGATAGAGAGCAATATCAAAATGAAAAGAGAAATTTGCATAACATTTAGGTCTAAGTAATTGAAACATAGCATAGTCTTAAGCGACATGACAACAATAACACAACAGCTATCACATTTGGACATAATTTTGCCACATGGCTAATGCTATAGAATCTCTTATAATATCTCCTTGCCTAGCATCCTCATCATCTTCTCTTGGAATAGGGGCCACACGTTCATGATGAGAATGTAAAACCTCTTCATCAACTTCAGCAATAAGACTTTCATCAGGTTCGACACCCATTAAATAATTATGAAGTATGAAACATGCTAAAATGATTTCATTTTGTGTGTCAACACAATAATTAAGCTCTGTAGTACTTGCTATGATAGGAAATCTCTTTTTAAGTACACCAAATGCTCTTTCAATAGCATTGCGCAATGACGCATGTCGCAAATTAAACAATTCTTTAGCATTTTCAGGGAGATGAACAGAGTACTCTTTTAAATGATAACGCACTCCCCTATAAGGTGCAATCAGACGACTTCTATTCATGTATCCCACATCAACAAGATAATATTTACCTAATAAACAATAACAACCATTAATTATATACTACAAAATTTTTAATTATAAATAATACACCCTAATAAGTATTTGAATTAAATTTACCTTGTGGGATTTTCAAGTTATCGTTTCTAGTTAAAGCACTCTTTATTATTCTTGAATCTGAAGCAGTTCCTTCCCAACCTAGTAATACGTATGTGAATTTTAAATCAAATGAGCATGCGGCCAACACATTTTGTGTGGTGTAACCCTTCCTACCCCGATATCTTGGTGCATCCTCATTAGACACTTTGACACAAATATGTGTTCCATCAAGTGCCCCAATACAATCCTGAGATTAACATTATCTCTCAAAAATATTTACCTTAAAATATATTTGTACTAAACTATTATCAAACATAAATTATATGCATGATATATTTACCTTAAAATATGGGTTGAACCTACTACTTTGTAGTATTTCAAGTGGCACTTGGGTTCCATCAGGTTGTCGAAGGAATTGATCCTCTAACATAATTATTGATCTTAACACGTTATGAAAATGACGACTGGTGGTCTCACTGAAACGACAAAAAAAGGACATTGTACGAGTCGTCTGATTATGTGCTAGCATGTGAATAAACTTGCTAACTTGCTCTTCAACCGTGGCACGCTGTGTGTCTTGAAGATCACCATCTCTCCACAAAATGTCACACAAACCTTGAAAAGCTTGTGGACCCATTCGTATTACATCATAGCATTTTTTACTATTCCTAAGTCGAGACATTATTTCATCATGAACTTTTTGCCTTTCTATGGTTGATTGTGTAGGAATGTGGGGAACATGTTTTCTTTTTAGTCGTTGCCTTTGATGGATAAAGTAACACAAATAACGACATGCAACATGAACCAAGGCTAGTTTCCGCATAAAGTCCGAAAAAATTATGGTCTTAAGTACCTCATCATTCAAATCCATCTAAGTTTTAAAAAAAAATAGTTATGTTATCAATCCAACTTAGAAAATTATGGCACATGTTCTAAAAAAATAGTTACGTTATTAGTCTAACTAATTATGAATGTGTTACAACTAATCTAAAAATAAAATTGTTAAACTATAAACATTAATTTTGTTTGGGATTCAAAGTGTTAAATTATAACATTATCTCTCAAAGACTAATAACATATTCATAATTCTATTGCACAGTAGACTCATAACTCAAACACATTTTATTAAGATATTTGGACTTAATTTTAAATTCAAAAACTAATAATCTAATGATTTAATCTATTACACAGTAGACCCACCACAATTGAGCTCCCTCCCTTGTCCATTCACCTTCCATGCATGGACACTATGCACGTAAAAGTGCATTATTTATAAAGTGTTTTCAAGAAAACCTGTAACCAACTATACATTGATTCCTTCTATTAAAAAAAACTATATACTGATAAAGACTCAAACAGTTTCTTCACAAAAAAAAAATAATAATAATAATAAATAAATAAACCTATTGTTCAAGGTGTTTTTTTTTTTATAAACAATTGCATGGGGCATGTGGCATATCAATTGGTTGGGCCTAACATTTTGTTCTTGCCTTTAAAATTAATGAAAACACTGTGAAACATTATCCATATTAATACAAACATGGTTCCTTTTGACGAAATCATAAGATCCACCAAGGTTACAAGACTTGCTTTGATCAAAGTATCAACTATTGAGTTCAGGACATGAAAATGGGATATATAGAATGGACCCGTTAGGCCTAACAATGGGAAACATCCAAACCTGATACAGGTTAATGAAAGGAAAAAAAAAATGTTACTTTGTTCTAGCATGCCGAATACAGGGGAATGAAAGGAAAAAAACAAAAACAAAAACACTACGATCCAAATCCAGATAACATGTCAACTAATCAACTAATCAAGTAATATTGATAAGCAAATGTATTACATAGAAGTTTGATCCCTGTTCCAGCATATCGAATACAGGGGAATGTAAGGAAAAAAAAATGAAACAATGAAAGCAAAACAATTGAAAGAATTGAAAAAGTTTTTAATAGTAATTAAATCAATGAAATCAAAACTATTGAAAAACTCACAGTTGGGATTAGCAGCAGTGTGAGAACTAAGAAAGGAGCGGCAAAGAGAGAGTAAAAATATTGGTACGACTGGTTGTGATTAGTAGCAGCGTGGGAACTGAGAAAGCAGCGGCAAAGAGAGAGCAAAAACACTGGTACGGCTGGTTTAGCAAAAATATTGGTACGGCAAAGAGGTCTAAAGATTCAAGGGTATTTTAGGAATTTCAATAAAATTTTCATTAAAGCTAAATCCATTCCCTCCTATTCCTCCCAATTTGGGGGAACAAAAATTTGAGATTTTGAGGGCTTAGGAGGGAATGAGTATTCCCTCTTAACCATTCCATTCCCTCCTACATAAACTCGCAAACGAGGGAATGGACTTTCCATTCCCTCCGTTAAAACTCCCAAACAAGAGGGAGGGAAGAATATTCTAAAAATATTATTTTTATTCCATTACATTCCCTCCTCCCAAACGGACCCTAACATTTTGTCTACCTGAGGTAACTTCTGTTAGATATCTGTTACCCACCTCTCTCTTTGCCTTTAGAAAAACATTATTTTTAGGGAAAAACAATAATAACAAAAATCAAAAAGTTAAGGTTTTTGATTACTTAATAACTTCTATGAGAACAAAGTGGAGGAATAACACTAATCAAATATAAATCAAAAAAAGATCAATGGAAATTTTGTATAAATCATTGACTTATTAATCTTTTTTTCAAAATTCTAGCCCATTTATTTTTTCCGTGTTCCTTGTTTGTGACCCTTTCTCATTTCTACATGTGAAAACAGGGGAGGCAATAGCTTTGGGTTTCCAGCACTACGTTTTGGCCTTAGGAACTACTGTTATGATCCCATCATTCCTTGTTTCATTTCTATTCTCCTCCACTTCTCAATGGACTCCCGCTGGCGATCGACCTCCAAAGCCACCACCGCACCACCACCACACATGAAAATGGGAGTGGGTCTACATCATAATGACAAAGAGCCCAAGGCCTTAGATGCTTTGCCACTCCCACTTTACCTCACCAATCTTGTCTTCTTCACTTTGTTTTTCTCTATGGTCTACTTCTTGCTCACTCGCTGGCGTGAGAAGATTCATAACTCCACCCCTCTTCAAGTCCTTAACTTGTCTGAGATCATCACCATTTTCGCCTTCATCACTTCCTTCATCTACCTCCTTGGTTTCTTTGGAATTGATTTTGTCTAGTTAGTTCTTCGACTTTCCACTAATCTCTGGCTTAACGAGGACAAAATCAACGATGCCCAGAACACAAACGAAATCATTCTTAAAGAAGACTCTCGTAAAGTCCCTTGTGGTGCTGGCCTCGATTTCTCACCTCCTTAGAACTCTGCCTCTCTCTCTCTCTCTTTCTCTGCTTTTTGATTTATACAAAAGTTCCGTTGAGCTTTTTTTTATTTATATTTGATTCATGTGCTATTCCCCCCACTTTGTTCTTGTAGAAGTTCAATCAAAACCCTAACTTTTTTATTTTTGTTATACTTGTTTTTCCCTAAAAATATGTTTTTCTAACGGCAAAGAGAGAGGTGGGTAACAAAGCCCTAACGGAAGTTACCTCAGATGTGCAAAGCGTTAAGTTTTGAACCACGAGTAGGCAAAGTGAAAACGAGTCTTATCACAGGTGGATTTACTGTAATTTCCCCTTTTTTATATTATAGATTAAATCAAGTTCTTAACTTGAAGAGCCGGATTTCATCCCATTCTTCAAAACATATGATTTCCTCATGTTATTGTTCAAGTTTGACTTGGGCTAGTAAGTCCAAGAGCCTAAATGAACACCCAATTTAATTTGGGCTGTTAACAAGTGAACTATGTCAGAGACATGGAGAAACCAAAGCTCATAAAAATAAAATAAAAAATACAAAAACCAAAAAACAACAAAAAACAAAATCCTTGTGAAGCAGTGATGATATGCACCAAAAAAGTAAACAACTATTTTTTTAAGTTTTCCTAATGTGCTTTATGATTTGATGCTACTGTCATGACACAAGAACATTGTTCTCATTAACTGACTTTGTTAAAGTCATATTCTCTATGTAATTGGCTAATCCTTTGACAAAAACTTTACCTGTAATTGGGTAGATCAAAGTTAGGCTTAATGTATCAAGAAGTATGTTGTTCAAACATATCACGTGGTATCATTAAAGACATGAAGTTTGATCCAAGAAACAAGTGAAGAAAAGCTGTTTCATTAAAGTTTGACACCAACTGCTATCGAGGATTAATGAAGAAGCTCGACACAAGCTCGAACTATCGAGAATTACGATTTTATAATTCTCAGATCTGAAATTTGCCCATAATGACTTGAATTATTAGGGTTTCTCTCTCTACAACCCTAGTCATATATAAGGCTTACTTGAAAAGTCATCAAGTACGAAAACAGATACTCAGAACTCACATACTATATGTAAAGCTAATGCATTTGTACACCTTAGAGTTTTATAACCAAATACTTCCTAATCATCAACGTTTATGAAGTGAAGAATTTTGTAGCCAAAAACAATCAATCAAGTTACTGGAGTTAGTCACGTACTGGAATTCATGCAAAGGAGCTAGTCACAAATTGGAAATTTGTGCAAAGCAAAGAAGTCTACTACAATATCAAGTTCAATTGGGCATTGAAGCAAAGGTTCAACTGTAGGTTGGTACTCTGAGATAGGCTAAGGTAGTGGTAAGATTCTTCATACTTGTAACCACTTGATTATTGATTAGTGGATTCTTGGGAGTGGTGACCTGAAATTCACCTAGTGGGATTTTTGACTTGTGAAAGGGTCTCCCCATTTTTCAACAAATCACCATATTACTTATTTTTTCACTGCATAATAGTTATTTGGTAAATTATTGGTGCCTCCACGATTTGCATGTAATTTGACCTAATTAATTAACTTGGATAATTGAATTAATTAATCGGGGTCAATCTATTCTAACCCACCAAGTGGTATCAGAGCAGGCACACTCTAATTAGGTTTTTAATCTTTGCAATGTGATTCATTGACCCCTGTTGTTATGGATCGTGGAAAATCGTTGATTATACATCCTCCGTTTAATGGTACTAACTATGCATACTGGAAAGTATGCATGAGAGCTTTTTTGCAGTCCCTAGATAAAAAGGTCTAGCTTGCTGTGTCAAAGTTGGATGGATCAAACCAGCTAAACCGTCGCCATCTTGGGATGACGACAAGATCAAAGCTGCAAATTCCAATAGTTAAGTGTTGAATGTCTTGTTTAGTGCTGTGACTAATGAGAAGTTTAAGAACATCTGATCAATTGAGAGTGCTAAGGAAGCACGAAAAATCATTCAAAACACTTATGAAGGTACCAAAACTGTAAAAGATTCAAAGCTTCAAAGGCTTACCACTAGCGTTGAAGAAATAAGGACGGATGACGATGAGATGTTCGATGAATTCTATGACAAGTTCAAGGACATGATGAATTCGGCTTTCAACTTAGGTGAAAAGAATCCAGAACCTAAGATTGAATGGAAAATCCTCACATCACTTCCAGAGCAGTTTCATGCTAAGATTACCGCCATAGAAGAATCGAAGGACATTGACACCATTCCATTAATAGAGTTGATTGGAAATCTACAAACCTATGAATTAGGTTTAGTGAGGATTGGCAAGGGGGTAAGAGCATGAACATGGCTCTAAAAGCAAAGAATGATGAAGAAGATGAGACGTCTAAAGATGAAAACTCAAAGTTTAAATCTTTCATCACTAGACAATTCAAGAAGTTCATCAAAAATGCAAATGTCAAGGCAAGTGACAAGGATTGCAAACAATCTAGATTTCCTCAATCTAAATCTCAAGATAGATTTAAGAGAGAATCCAAAGAAATTGGATAAATTAGCAACACTTCGGCCGGTCCAAAGTACTATGGCTATCAAGGGTACAGACATATGAAGCAAGAGTGTCCAACTTATCTCAAGTCTACTGGCAAAAGCAAAGCATTAGCTGCTACCTTGAGTGATACTGAACTAAAAGCAAATTTGAAAGATAGTGATCAAGAAGGAACATTCATGGCCTTTATAGCAACTATTGAATTTCCCAAAGAATCTGAAGAACTGATTCACGAGGAAGAGGAAGAGGAATTGATGGAGTCGAACGAGAAGATGGATGATAAAGTTGACGTCCAAACTTCCTTCACAAAGCTTTATAAGAATTCTGGGAAATATGAAAAGATTTACAAGCTAGCTACAAGGAAGCTAAGTGAAGTGGAGTTGGAATGAGAAAAACTTCCAAAATGCTGCATCTAATAAAACTGGTCTCGGGTATGATCACTCTCTCTCCTTTTTTAGCTCTTCTAGTACTTTACATAATACCATTTTTGTTCCTCCTGCTTCAAATGCTAAATTTGAGATAGATAAGCCTAAGATAGAAATAGTCATTGAGGACAAAAATGATAAGCGCAAATCCATTCTAGGAGCACCCCCTAAAATTGTTAAGAAAGAGACAAAGTAGAAAAATCATCACTCCACTAACAAGAAGTCTCAACCGAAGAAACCACACTTCTGACAACATAGTGAAGTGTCGGGACACACTCATCCAAATTGCTATAAGCGGCTTACTACTCAACAAAGTATTAGTGTGTCATCCTTTGGAAGCCAAAATCAATTCCAAAATTATTTGGCTCCTCTTGGATAACTTTTAAAGGCTGTTCTTTTCCTAACTAACTTAAATGGGTTCAATCATCATTCTTATCCACCTAAGTAGAGGTCTCAGAAGAAGAAAACTTCTCCTCCCTCCAAATCTCTTGTTTGGAAGGAAAAAGACTACTCTAAGTAATTCATTCACTTATCTTGCATCCCTTATGTGTTTTTGTTTGTTTTAAGTCAGTCTAGTTTTACTTCTTTTTAACATATTTTTTGTTTTCAATAAATAAAACAAAATAAAATAAAAAGGGAAAATTTGAAAAATACAAAAATAGTGTGGTTTGTGTATACTAATACTTGTGTACCTTTGGATGGCCAATGAAACAAGATTTCTTAAACTTTGTATCACTTGTAGTTTAGATGAGCATCTTCATGCATAACGAAGCAATGTCAACTTTGTGACTCGTTATGTGATTTATATGATTTGGTTAATCTTTTATCATTCATAACTTTATCACTCTTTTTGACGGGAATCACTAAAAAATCCTAAGAAAAAAGCACAAATAATTATCTCACCACTAAAACTCGTCAATCATAAAATATTTGTGTGCAATTCATAAAAGTCGTGCTCAGTAAGGTGTAGCACAGTAAGAACAAGATGTTTGGCTAACATAACTGGGTATTTCTTTTTTCTCTCTCATATGTCCATGCATGATATGTCTTTTTATACTTAAAAGATAAATATACAAAGAACTTGAAAAGCAAAAAGAATCAAAATGTTTTTGCATATGGTTGCAAGCGTGTTTCTAGGAGATGTGTGAGCTATATGATGTACCTCAAAGGTAATGGCCACCATCAAACAGTTATGATTATGTGTGAATAAATCTTGATTCTATTATATCATTATTCTCATATGATGAAAAAATTGTGCTTTCTTGCAAAAGTTTCATACACAACACGTAATTCTTTGCTACTCATGATACTATTGTATAGGTACAATGTAATTTGGTCATCACAAGGAATACATATGGTATTATAAGCTTACTAAATTGTCTTAACCTATTTTTTGAAAATATAATTGGTTAGACTTGTTTAGTGTTTTGGATCAAGGAATGTGTTGCATCTAAAGTTTTTGTTGTGTTTGAGTGCTTAGCATGCTTATATGATGTTTGGTGTGGTGTTTATCTTTTATGCATTCATATCATATCTTTTTTCTCTTGCAAATTCATGTTTGTGTGCTGCTCAATACAAGCTCGATAGTAGTCTTCATACCTCTGGACACAAGCCTCTTCTATCGAGGTTTTCCGAGCCTTTCTTGATACCTCTCGACACATAACCTGATACATCAAGCAATTTTTCTAAACTCTTTGCCTACTCGACATCTATTTGACACCTACCTCGATACATTGAAGTTTTAAGTCGTCGACACCTCCTTGATACCTCTCGATCTATCAAGATTTTATTCTCAACACCTCCTTAATACTTCTTCAATCTATCAAGAAACCTGTTTCTATATATAGTCGAGGTTCAACCTAATTTTGCTCAAACTCAAATATCTCGATCTCACACTCTTCTCGCTCGATCCAAAACTTTTCTTTTCATAAAAATCTTTCATCCCTTCAAGATTTTGGCCCATTCCAAGCTCCAATCTATTGGTATGTGATCTAAAACTCTTCCTTTACTCTTTTCTCATGCATTTCATGCATTCTGTGACCTAGGTTTTAGACTTTTAGGAAAAATTCAGGGTTTTGTTGTAATGATCTCACATGAACATGTATTGCATTTATTAGCATTATAATCATGTTTCCATGCATTCTAGGTTGTGTGCTTGATTATGAACTATGAGTGTTGTAGTTTGGATTGGGTTTTCGCCCATGATGCAAATTGTTTTGCACATAACATGCTCATGCATTCCCATGCATTGCTCTTTATTTCTTCTTTTCTTGAGCATCTCTTCTAGTTATGTTTTCTCTTCCTTCTTTCCCTTAGTTTCCTGCTATGGCACCCAAAATGTCTGTCCCTTCTAGAAACCCGATCTCTAGTCGTGGTTCTTCTTCTTCTTCTTCTTCTATTCCTTCCAAAGATAGGTTCCACGATTCAGAATCCCAAAAAGATTTTGAGGATAACTTTTGTGATAGGGCAACTCACTTAGAACGCCATGTCGTTCTATCTGACTTTCTAGACACTCCTCTACCTGGTGTGTTAACTCTCGCGGTTGGGAATCTCTCTACAAGAAACCCTCTAGATGTCCAAGCGTGTTTATATAGGAGTTTTACTCCAACATACACGCTATCGATACCTGTATTCCTCAATTTACTACAACATTCCGAGGAATACGTATCATAGTCACATCAGAGCTCATTTACTACATGTCCCTAGGGTAGCTCATTTGGACTACCTTAATGCACCTTGTCTCCATTCTATCTCTCGAGATGAGCTCGCCTCAAGCTTTTGTGAGTAGCCCATGTCATGGAATGATACTCTTAACTTCACCACTCATGATTTTGCTAAGGGTCCAAGGATCATTTACATAGTGATGACCTTTGTTCTCACTCCACGGTCTCACTATAACACCACCACTAAGCCTCATGCTCATTTTCCATTCTCTCTTGGATGGTCTTTCTATAGACTTTCCCTTACATATAATATTATCTATGATAGATATTTATCGAGACATTGTTACAAGTGATAAGCTAATCTTTCCTTCGGCTATCACATGCATTTTCACACACATGCACGTTCCTATTCCTTTTTCCCATTTCTTTACGATCATGGGTGCTATTAGCAAGGAATCTATGCGGAGGAGCGCTGCATAACTAGTGGCCAAGGCCAAGCGGCCTCATCAGGAGTCTACTCCTGCTCAGTAGGAAGAGGCTTCTTTCCGAGCTGCAGAGGATACTACCTATGCCTCTCAATCTTCTTCCTCATCTACTCCACCTTCTTCTTCTAGAGCAGAAGCATCTCTCGCTGCCATCATGGATCAGTTTCAGCTTATGTGTGCTGATTTTGGTAGTTGTCTAGACCATCTTACTGATGAGATGTGTCAGATAAACACCAAAATTGGTCATATCGCTCATTGACAATCTCGCCTCAATGGCTTCATCCTTTCTCCCGAGCATGATCCTTCTATGGACTCTTCCTTTATTAGAGATGATGATGGTGATGATGCTTCTGGCTCTAATTATGATGATGAGATGATGCTCTCTCAGTGATTCACCCTTTATCACTCGTGGCAAAAAAGGGGAGTAGTTTTGGTTATAAGAGAGTAGTCTTGTTGTTATGGGTAAAGAGTATTTTTGAGCTATGTAGTGAGGTTTTTGTTGTATAGTTCTCATTACACGTACCTTGGTCTTGAGACCTTTTACATACATTTTACTTCTTGATATATAAATATATATATATATATGATGATGATGATGTATGTATGTTTTTCACCTTTATCTCACATGTGTTGTTTCTTTTCTTTCTTTATACACATATTTCTACTTTATATAACTTGTCTATATTTCACGCTTGATGCCTTTATGGTTCTTGTTTAGTGTTTTAAATAAGATAAGTTGCAAGTCTTTCATACCGTGATCTCTCTTCTTGCAAATTTTTTCAAGAGTTCATTGTATTAGTTAAACTTATGTAATTTTCTGTGTAATAATTAGGGAGATTGTTGTTTTATACTTCTCTCATAATTATGCTTGTGGTTTTGTCGTAGATTGTCAAAGGGGGAGATTGTTAGGGTAATATTTTCTATGTAATTGGCTAATCCTTTGACAAAACACACTTTACTTGTAATTGGATAGATCATTGGGTTTAATGTATCAAGAAGTATGTTATTCAAACATATCAAGCAATATCATTAAACACATGAAGTTTAATCCAAGAAACAAATGAAGAAAAGTTGTTTCATTAAAGCTCAACACTAGCTTGACACTAGCTACTATCGAGATTTAATGAAGAAGCTTGACACTAGCTTGATCTATCGAAAATTACAATTTCAAAATTCTCAGATCTAAAGTTTGGCCCATGATAACTTGAATGATTAAGATTTCTCTCTCTACAACCCTAATCATATATAAGGCTTATTTTAAAAGTTATCAAGTACGAAAACAGATACTCAAAACTCATATACTCTGTGTGAAGCTACTGCGTTTGTACACCTTTAAGTTTTGTAACCAAGTGCTTCCTGGTCTTCAATGCTTATGAAGTGAAGAACTTTACACCAACAACAATCAATCAAATTGCTAAAGTTAGTCACGTACTGGGAACCGTGCAAAGGAGTTAATCACATATTGGAGATTTGTGCAAAGCGAAGAAGTCTACTACAATATCAAGTTCAATTAGGTATTGAAGCAAAGATTCAACTATAAGTTGGTATTTTGGGATAGGTTAGGATAGTGGTAAGATTCTTTATACTTGTAACCGCTTAATTATTGATTAGTGGATTATTAAGAGTGTTGACCTAAAAGTCACTTGGTAGAGTGGTTCAAGAATTATAGCTTCATTCGAATTTAAAAGGACAAAGAATTTTGTGAGATTCTAAGTCCACATTGCAGCCTAGATGGGCATGATTCCCACTTACTAGTTCTTAGAGGATGTCTCTCTGCGATTGATTATACTAAACTAAATAAGATTGACATATGGTTAATAAAGAATTATGGTGTGAGGGAGTCTTGGATTAAAGGATACACCATTGAACCTGAGATTTCATTTAGTGGACTTATTCGAGTATTACAAATTTGCTTTGTTTTCCTATGATGCAAACACGAAGAGGCTATGCAAGATAATAAATGACAACCTACCCCCTTCATTCAAAGCAATTCCTCTTGTTGAAGCTTGAAAGTATCAAATCAATGGAATGTCCTATTAGCAGTAGATAGTAGAAAACATGTTATGTTTTAATGGGAAAACATGTTATGTTTTGATAGTGTATTAGTACAAAAATTATTTCTTGAATGTTCAATTTTTGAGTTTTAAGTTGTTTTGTTACCGTTTTATTCTTTTTATAAATATAAGTTCCAAGATTAGGGTTCTTGTCTTATGTATAAAAGAAATGCTTGCTAAGCAAAGGTGGAGATTGCTGCAAGAAGATGATTCATTACTATACAAGTACTTCAAGGCTAGATATTTCCCACAGTCTAATTTTCTTGAAGCTGTTGAGTCACCTAATTGCTCCTTTTTTTGGAGAAGCATAATGGTGGCGCTCCCCATTCTTAAAACTGGCTGCTGTTGGAGAGTTGGAAAAGGTTCTTCCATTAGAGTTCATTGGGATAGGTGGATCCCAAATCATCCAACAAAAAAAGTCCTATACCTGGCTAATGAAGAAACTGAGGGCCTACTGGTGTCTGACCTTATTGATCCGGAGTTACATTGGTGGAGAAGAGACATTTTCATGTCTTTGTTCCTCATCGAAGATGCTGAGGCAATTTGCAAAATCCCTTTGAGCCATAGAGATGTCCCAAATACAATTATGTGGATGAAAAATAAGAAGGGGTTGTTTTTGGTAAAATCGGCATATAGAGTGGATATGCAGGTTCGAAGAAGTGAAGGGTGGACTGAAAACTCTAATGGCTATGCAGGAAAACAAGTCTAGATTGCTCTATGGAAACTTAGAATTCCTAATAAGATCAAGGTTTTTGGTTGAAGGGCATGCCATGAGATATTGCCAACACGGATGAATTGTTGATGACAATGTATGCTTGAACTGCACCATATTTCTAGAAACGGCTATACATGCCTTGTGGGTTTATGAGGTTGCAAAGGATGTGTGGTCGGGAAGCTTATTAAAGCTACAGAAATGTTCCCATGGGCAACCTGACATGATTGAGCTCATTGAGTATCTGCTTAACAAAATCTCATTGCAGGATTTGGAATTATTCTTCATTCAATCATGGTTCATCTGGAATCAAAGGAACAATTTGTTGCATGGGAGTAAGCTTTGAGATCCTAATTGGCTAAGCAAGAGAGCTGCTGAGTATTTGGAGGAGTATCGGGCATCACAAGTTCAGCTAAGTGTTGCTTTGGTGGTGCACTCCATCAACGAGGTTTGGAAGCCACCTCCTCTATCGGTCTTCAAACTAAATTTTGATGCAGGTATCTTCTCGGAGAGTCACAGGTCTAGGTGCGAAGCAATTATCCGAAATGACAAGAGGAAGTGATGGCAGCCATGTTTGCTAAAGGCCCATCAGTGAGCAGTAGCAACGAAGCCAAGTTGCTAGCCTGTAGGAAAGCAATAGAGTTTGCAACTAATGCTAGAATTTCAGAACTTGTTATTGAAGGGGATAATGTTAATGTGATGAAAGCTATATCTTCATCTGTGGCCGACCTGTCTTTGCTTTATCTTGAATAGAATTAATCTTTTTATTTTATTTTAATTTGTTTATGTGGCGTGAGGTTAGCAGATATAGAAGTCCCTTAATTTGTATGCTTAGAAAAAAAGGCCATGCAGAGAGAATAGAGCCCTATGATTGGCCATCACGCTTAAACCCTTTTTTTTTTTTTAAAAAGATGCTTGGACAACACGCTTAAACCCTAAAAGCCTCAAATCTCAATCCTTTCTCTTAAAGCCTTAAACCCTAAGAACCTCTAATATAATCCTAAAATCACAATATCTCTCTCTCTCATAATGGATTCTCTCCCACCAGAGATCTCTCTAAACATCTTTTCACGACTGCCGTTTGTCTCCCTCATCTACTGCAAGCGTGTATCCAAGTCCTGGAATGCATTGCTGAAGCATCCTCACTTCCCTTACTTGCAAATAGCCTTTCATGATTTCCAAAACAACTTGTGCCTTATCCTCCATTGCTCTTCTACTTGTTCACCACACGACCATATTTTTATTGTCAATAGTTGTAGTCATCTCAGCGACCCCGATGAACACTGGAAGGATAACATGGATATCAACGTGCCGCTGCAAAATCACAAGTTTAACTCTATCGTAAACTGCAATGGTTTGCAGTTCTTGTCCTATATTGAATCTGATAACATCATGATGCATAACAAAGGTTTCGTTTACAATATTCTTGCGGCTGAGTTGACAAATTTGCCTAATTCTCCCACCTTCTTTAAGGAATTCAAGGTGGCATATGGGTTTGGCTTCCATCCAAGAACCAAGGAATACAAGGTGGTGAGAATTTTTGAACAAGAATGTGTAAGCTATGATTTTGGACGTTTCAAACTATCTTTAGACAAAACTATTGAGGTGTTTACTCTGGGAACATATGCCTGGAGAACTAAAAGAAATAACCCTTTCTTGCTTCAGATGCAACCTAGTGAGGCATTGGTTAATGGAGCTCTTCATTGGTTAGGCCAAGCCAAGGTAAGCCACTCACAACTCATTATATCCTTCAACTATGAAGGATTTTATCAGATTCCAAGCCCAAATTGCAGATTTGATATGCTACAAAGCCATTTACTATTATTAGGTGGGTGTCTTTCTTTGACTGTTCATACTGATAAAAAAAATATTGATATTTGGTTGATGAAGAACTATGGAATACAGGGGTCCTGGACTAAAGAATTCACCATCAACTCTAAAAGTCTATCATTAGGATCTATTCGGCCTCTATTCCTCCTGTCAAACGGCAAGGTTTTGATTGAATATGCAAAACAGAGCCTCTTTTTATATGACACAAACAAGAAGATGACCAAGAAAATAAATCTTGGTGACTTCCCGTATCATTTCCAAGCAGTTCCTCATGTCAAACCTATCAATTCAGTACGGCCTTAGTTCCAAATGTGCACTATAGGTGTGTAATTCTTTTAATCATATAAAGAATCAAGAAGGAATTAGTTAATCAGATACAATCATACAAGATTAGACAAGTAAGGTTCTTGGATTTGGTATCCTGCTAGGTCAGAGGACTTGGTACCCATTCAAAGCAAGTTGAGCTTGTTGGTGATTGGGAGGGAAGACAAGCCGATTTGGTGGAAGCTATTATGGTTCTCTAAAACAATCCCTAGACATGCTTTCTTTGAGTTATTCATAATACACTCACAACTAAAGATCGATTGATGATCTGGGGCATTGTTATGGATACTCAACTTGTTCTCTACAAGTCGAGGAAAGAGAGCAGAAACCACTTTTTATTTTTTAATGCTCTTTGTCAAAAAGGATTTGGAAAACCTTTTTTTTTTAATTCCCTTTCTTGAAAAGGATTTGGAAAACTCTGGTATCACAGGATTTAATAAAAAAAATCCTAAATATCATTGGGTGAATCTCAATTGAAGGGTAAAAGTTTGAAAACCCTTTTATGCATGCTATCATTGCGGTCTACATTTGATCAAGGGAGGATTGATTCTGAAGAGGGTATAGTGAGGGAGATTAAAAATAGAGTAGAAAATGGAGGTCAATTTTGTAACTGATCTTTGTTGCTTTTGAGGTATTTCCCTTTTTGTTATCAGACGAAAATCTGATGTATAGGTAGAGTAACTTGAGTTGTTCTTTCTTCATTCAGCAATCTATTTTCCTTTTCAGATCCTTTTGATGAAGTGCCAATTATCTATTTTTGCATTCACCATCCCCCAAATGTTAGTTTGATTAAAGTTACTACAGGAGTTGGAGCGATATTACTTTGTTTCATAGAAATTTAAGCTACAATTGCTGTTAATAATTCCAAATCTCTAGTATTTTTGAATTAGAAGGTGTTTTATGTAAAGAACACAATCAGTATGATCAAATCTCAAATGCCAAGAGCTTTGTAACTCAACTAATACTTTTTAGTATTTCCAACGAAAACATCAACAGTACAAATAACCTCTTCCCTAACTATCAAATTATCAAAATATTTGATCAAATCTCAAATTTTGAAACAATCATGCTCTAATGGGAATAAGATAGTTGTATTTAGTATAAGTGCCTATTCAGACAATAATGATCAATATCCAATAAATGCATGCAATGCCAACAATGAAGGGAAAAAAAAGGAGAGAAAATAGTAGGCATGAATTCTTTTAGAAATTTTAAGAATACTTGTATTTTATCACTCAAGAAAGGAGACAAGACCGTAGGTGTTATGGGCACAATAATCTTATTAATTAGTTGATGTCATTTACAAGATGAATGATCTTTAAATTTTGACTATGAAGGCTCAAATTGTGGGTGATTTTGGTTTCTTTTTTCTTTTTAATTTCTTAACAGCTCTTAATTTTATGATAAACGTAGTGACTATCATGCCCAACTTGTACGCTCTCTTGCTAAGTTTCTTGATAAAATCAAGCCCATAAGGAGGTGCATTTTCCTTTTTATAGGTAGATAGAGGGGAATGGGGGAGGTAAGGCTCGAACCATAGACATGGGGCAACACAAAGAATGTTATTACCATTAGACTATCACTTGAAACCCAACAAAAAGGTGTATTAACCCTATAATATTAGTGTTAGTCCCACATTGATAATAGCACGAATCCAATTAGGAATATTAGTCCCACGTTGAAAAGAAAAGAAGTAGGGAGGTGTGTCAATCCCTATAAATAGAGTGGTGCTGTAGCTTCGTTTAGTGTGTGAGAGTAAGAAGACCAGACTTGGTCTTGTGAGAGAATTAAAGATTATTCTTTGTCTAGTGTGTTAGTGTGAGACACAGATATTGGGATTTAGGTTAGCTTTTGTGAAGATTTAGTGAGACTTTTTGAGGGCGGTTTTAATCCTTATAATTGATAATAGATTTTGGTTGGTGTTGCCCGTGGATGTAGGCACAAAGTTTACCAATCCTCGTTAAATATTGTGTTGTTGTGGTGCTTACAATTTCCTCTTTTTTTGCATGTATTTAACAACAGTTCTCTAGTATCTATCATCTCATAACTGGAAAATGTAATACCAATAGCCCAAGGCAAAAATGCTTACCCTCACGGTACAGCATACTTAACCAAAGCATTGGTCTCATGGAGCAGCATACTTAAGCAACAGAAGTTTTAAGTATGATGAAGAATGCCACCATTCTGTAGGACAAAGTCAATTTCTAATCAGATATAGAACTTTTTTGCTTTGGTGGGGAGGGGGGTGAGAAAGAGTTTCTTTTCTGCATAAGATTAATGTTTCCTTTTGTCCTATAGCTGATTTTTAAAATAGAGTTGTTTATGTGTCTAAGTATACTTCTGTATAACACTTTACAAAATATCTACAAGAAATGAGAGACTGGATACGTTATGAAGGAACATGGTACAGGTTTGTGTGCTATACATTCTTGAAGAAATGATGGAACATTGTTTATGGTCAAATATCCAAGCAAGTTGATAGTTTACCCCAGACCACCATTGCTTCTTCGCAAGCACTCCAGCACATCCTTTTGGCCAGTGAGATATTCGATCAAGCCTTCCAAGTGACAAAAGTAGATTAATATGATGAAAAATATAAGGTACAAGTTGAAAAGTACAGAGAGTTAGGATCTCAATGAATGATCTAAACTTAAACCAATATGCTGATGTGATTCTAAACTCAACTACTTGATTATATGGACGTAGTAGTCTTCCTGATAGCCCAATTGCATATTGTAAAAAGGAACAGAGTGACACACACACATAAACATATTAAAATAACAAATAAATTATTACCATTGGTATAATCTCGACAGTCATGGTGGCCAACCCTCAAATCAGTTTTCCAGCTTTTGTTGAATTCACATGCTACATCTACGGCATCAACATTGGGAGATCCAACATACCAGCATTTGCTTCTTGGTACTTCTCTCAACTTCCTCATAAGAAGAACTCCTAATGGTAGGGAACATATTAAAATTCTAGCATTCAGGAATTGAAAGACCAATGTCAAATTGTAGAAACTATCTCCAAACTTCTCTTCGATTTTGACTTAAACTTCAGCAAGGGACAAGTCAAGTTTTATTTACACCAAAATGTATTAGGCAATTGGCATAAATAGCAAGAAGATGTGTGTGTGTGTGTGTGTGTTGGGAACCCAAAAGGGAGCAATTTTCTTTAGGAAATATAACTAAATCCTTGGAGCTCAGTTGATGCTATCAGTTAGTCAGATGAACAAATTGGTAGAAACTTGCAATCATTAGAAAGGAGCATCTTCCGATCAACATCATATTAATAGTTAGCAACTTTCAAATTCTCTTAGGTAATCTCGAATTTGATTGGACAACAGAAAACAAAATTTAAAAATAAATAAATAAATAGTAAGAGGATTATGGATATATAGCATTTGACAAAAACTAGTGACGCACTTCAATAGCTTGGTACTTATTCTAGGCAACCCTTGGTGCTGATTCCTTGGTTTTGTTTTCTATGGCTGGATGCTGATCCCTAAGTCTATTTTTATTTTTCTGCTCTTGTGTTTATTTTCAAATCGCTTGAGAAATTTGTACTGTATCAACAAGTTCTATTAACCAATTACTTAAGGAAAACAGACTAAAGAGTAGAATGAGGCTTCCTTGACCTAGTTTTGGAGTAGTACTATTGACAAGTCCAGTAGGATCAAACATAGTTACAGGATTTCAGCCACAGATTAGACAACAAGTGTTCTTTACCTTTTTGTATATTGAAATTTGCATCATGTATGCTACAAAAATTTCAAATCTGATGAAGTTTCATATTCCAAATTCATATATAAACTTGTTAACTTAGTGGCGGCTCCAAGAATTTTTTCCAAGATGGTCATTAATAAACTTAAATTACACAAAATCCAAGAAAAGAGAACTTCATATATTAACAAGAACTATTCAGGGATGAAATATCTGGAAGAATAAAAAAACCTCACCAGGTACTGGTCTACCAGCTATGACATCAAGAGCAACATATATATTTTCAGGATCTTTAGGTTGAAAATCAAAAACCAAAGCCTGAAGAAAAAAAAAAACAGTCTGATTGGAACTTCTAGATTGCAATATGCAACTAGATTGAACATTCTAGCCCTAAAACAGACTAAGCTAAGAAAACCTCAGTCCAATAAAAGTTTTGGAAACCCTGAACCTATTATCCTCTGGGACTACGCCTTTGTAAATCCAACTTATACAAGAGGAAGCCAGCTGTTTCCCTTATATATTAAGAATAAAAATGCTTCTGAAAAATTAGTGATATATCTTAATATATGCCCTTTAAAAGGAATTCCAGGGTTGAAGTTGAAAAATGGATATAATGAAACTAAAAATTCAATCTTTGCAGGATTAGAGTTATATTTAAACTTCAAATCATGCACTCATATAAGAAGGGAATGTTATGATTGTTATCACAAGTGAAAAAATAAATAAAATTAACAATTATTATATCAGAAACCCATGTGTACATGTACATGTAATGATTGGATAGGAGAGCCTCTGAGCCACATAATTCCTATAACCCATCACAAAAAATAAATAAATAAATAATTTGCAGTTGATATAACAAACACCCATGAAATGAAAGGCCCAGATAGCCAGGAAAAATTCATTATTTTTACCACCTTCCTTAACAGAATGATATATAAAAAATGAAAACCGGGTGGGAATTGGAGAGGATAGAAGAACCTGAGAAGGAGGAGGTGGTGAGGAGGGTTTAATGAGGACCATAAAATGGTGCAAATCCCATAGATTGAGAGAGTAAGCAGTAGACATAAGCAACTGGGCTGGTCCTTTTGTGGCCCTTAGAGGCACTGCCATTACATACACTTCATCTCTGCCTTTTGTTATTGCTGATTTTGTTAACAGTGAGACCAGAGCCATTTTTGCTTTGCCAGAAATTGAAACGTTGGACAAGTTGAACTCTTTTTACAATTACATTTGAAAGATTGGGCAGCATATGTTAGCCCAACGGATACTGCTAGTGTATGTACCTCTTTATTGGGTTTGCTTGGGCTTTTGGGATAAAAACATGATTTTAGTTCCAAAAAAAATTTGAATGTAATACCAATAGGGTATGTACAACAGTATTTATCCTTATCCTTAATTTTTGACACAAGTTTCAAGCGAGGAATAATTTTAAATTTTCTTTTGATGGCACGGTATCTCCCTAAGACAAGTCCTTTGGACCCGCCCTTATCTCTCGAATGCACAAACCATAATTTGCACAGACCCATGCATCGGCTGGGTTCAAATAAAACCCGAGTTAAGGGTCAAACTTGGGAAGATTGGGTTTACAATTTGTTTTGATGCACCCCTTGACCACTGAGGCAAACCACATAGCAGGGGCTTCATGATTCTAGAACAATTTAATTTGATGAAGAGAGATACTGCAGGCTGATATATAATGCAAGACTAAGGTCAGACTACAAATTAGAACTTGGATCATGTTTGAGTTTGAAGTAAGCATGAGCTCAGTTGAAATAGAATTTCACACAATCATAGCATGGAATTCGGTATAGGTCACTTTTCTAAGTTACATACCAACTTGGATTTTTATCAAATGATGCTTTGTCATCATATTAGAGCAGGGGGGTCATGCCGTGTGACATATCATAATTTTCTCTCAAGGTAAAGAATCTTTTGTAGAAGACGCAAAAGCAAAAAAAGAGTATAAAAATCAAATAACAAGGTCTTTGGTGTCACTTATGATGATGACTGGTTTTTCTTTTCTTTATTTTGATGTTATCTTGGTATTGTCACTTTCAAGACTATCACTTTTTTTTTTTTTAACTAGTTAAAAGCACCAAAATTTTCACAAGTTACGTAGTTGCTAAATTGTTATTAGACTAATAACACACTCACGTAAATTTATTATTAACACCACTTTTATAATGCACTCATCACATTAAATCAATGAAAATAAGTTGAGAAAACTTGTGACATTATGATTTTGCTTCTGTGTCAAAATATGATATAATTAGTCATAACAAGCATATAAAGTATAAAGAAGTAATACATAGTGACTCGCTAAAGGGCTAACTCAATACATTTTGAGACCTACTGCAATAAATTTTAGTTAATTTTTTAATATTTAAATATTATGTATTCAACTTTTTTTTGTTTTTGAGAAACAAGATTAGTAATATAGTTATTTGAATTTAAGTTTATTAATATCTCCTTTACCAATTGTTTAAATAATTGATTTTAAATTATTATTCAGCACCTTCATAACAAATTCATAATAATTTGTTGTTATAAAATAACTTAAAATTTTAATTGTGTTGGGTTTTTATTGGCTCAATATTTTAAAGCCTTTTTTGAAAATGGTGAAAGAATGCAAGACTGAAAAAAAAAAATTCTTTTGAAAAAATTAGTTATCGTTTTAAAATTTTGGTAAAAAAAAAAATCCATTCTAGGGTTTTTTGTTTCTTTAATGGACCTTAAAAGCTAAAACCTTTAAAAACAAAATACGTAAATGCACTTTTAGTCCCTACATTTCACATCTTTTCCATTTTGGTCCTTACATTTTTATTTCACCACTTTTAGTCTCTAAATTAATTAACAAGTTCCATTTTGATTCTTACCGTTACTCACTCAATAGAAATTGCTGGTGTGGCAAACGAAGTCCATTGTTGGCACATTAAATGCTGACATGACCAATAAAATAATATTAAAAAATTATATATTATTTAAAATATGCCACTTCAACATTTTAATTTAAAATCTTAAAAAAATAAATTTTAATTTTGCAATTCTAATTTAAATTTAAAAAAAAAAACCTTTTTTCTTTTCAGTTTTAAAGATAAGAAAAAAAATCTTGTAGTAACTATCTCAATTTTTCTTAAATTTTCTTGTCAACCAAACACAACATCATCAATAAACACAAAACTCAAACTCATTTTCATTTTTCTATCTCTCTCTCTTAGGTCAAACACTCAAACTCCGCTCTCTCCCTCTTTGCTTTCTCTCATTTCTTTTTCTCTTTAAGTTCAAGTTGTAGTTTTTGGGATATGGCTTTGATCTGGGCTTAGAGAAAGAGAGGTTGAGATGTGGTGGTTTGGATTTGGGTTGAGAAAAAGGGGTTGAGGTCGGCACTGGTTTGGATTTTGGTTTAAAGAGAGAGGGGCTAAGATCAGCGGTGATTTGAAGCAGATCGATGGTGAACCCGGCCCTTTCACTCTTCAACCTTCGCACCGTTCTCCTTTGAAACCGTCGTCGACGATCCTCTTTGCCACGCACCATCTTCACCATCTTCGATGCGAGACATCTCAGTCTGCCACGTGGCAAATGTGGTGAGAGAGGGGAGGGACCTAGAGAGCTATAGGGGAGGTTGCTAACGGGTTTCGGATCTGGGATTTGGGTTTGGTCGTTCAATTACCCATATCTTTGGTTTGGGATTTGGCTTTTGTTATTGGGTTTTTTTTTTTATTTGAGCTTGTTTGTACTAGGAGTTTATGTTGATGGAGGTAAGCAAATTGGGTTGTTGCTCATTTTGCTGAAGATGGATTGATGGGTTTGTGTTTGTATTCTTGCTAGATTTGTGTTTGTGTTCTTGCTGGATTTGTCTGCATTTGTGTTTGTGTTCTCACTGGATTTGTGTTTGTGTTCTTGCTTAATCTTGTGTTTGTTTTCTAAGAAAAAAAATGTCAAATAAAGGAAAATTTTCTTCTTGTTCTTAAATCTGGATTTGTGTTCTATTGTTCTTGTTCAAGGCACTCTTAGATCTCAATTCACATGATTTTTTGTTTTTAATTCTGTTTTTTAATTTTTTTTTATTTAGTTAAAATTAATAAATTAATTTTTTTAATTTAGATACTAATGTGGCATTTTTTAATGCCAAAATATTTTTTTTTTTTTTTTAATAATGTCGTCAGCCACATCAGCTTTTTCCATTAGTTGGCTGATGGCAAGGACTGATATGACACACGCTAATTGGTTTAGGGACTAAATATGGTAAAATGAAAATGCAGTGACCAAAGTAGAAATGAGACCAAAATCTAAGGACTAAAAGTGCATTTATGCCAAAACAAAATTGGGACAAATAAGGGGCCAATGCCTAGGCCTAAGTTGCCAAGGCGGTTTTACAGGTACTGATTAGCTAGCACATCAATGTGGGAAATGTTAACCAATACTCTTAGGGTATTGGTTTTAGAAACTATTTTTAGAAACATTTTTTTGAGAGTTGATAAAACAATAAATGTTATTGATACTAACATGTGTTCTTATGACATATATTAGTAAACTATTTTAGGGAACTTTTTATAGAAAAATAAAAAAGTTATCAACTTTTTTGAGATTCAGATTCTCTTGATTTCCTAGAATACTCCATCAGTAGATTTCTTTAAATCCTAACAACTTTTTTAGATTTAAGAGTTAAAATTCTATCATGTCAGCATTCCATTAACAATACTCTTAATTGTTTTGTTTGCAACATTATTTTATTATTTTAAGAGTATTGTTAGTAAAATACTGACATGGCAAAATCTAGACCCTTAAATCATAAAAGAGTGGTTATGATCTAAAGAAATCTACTGGTGGAATACCCTAGGAAATCTAGAGGATCTAAATCTACTTTTTTGATAGTTTTTTCAATTTTTCATAAAATATTTCCAAAAATAAATGATTAATATATGTCTTTAAGGGCACACATTAACCAAACCCTATATATTGGAGCCAATCTAGGAACTCTGTACTCCATAGACACTAGTAATTATTAACTCCCAATCTAGCAAAAGTCTCAACGTGTCACATGTTGCGTTTGCTACATCCATGTGCAACCCATATTTCATCTACAAGTTGACAACCATTCCAATTAACTCTCATGCCCAAATCAATGATCACAATCCAACATTGGTGATATATAAGGGTAAATTACATTTTTTGTCTTCATCCTATACACTATATTTCAATTTTATCATAACCTTTCAATTTAGTCAATTTGGTTTTTAATCTTTCAATACTATATCAATTTAGTCTATGCCGTTATTTTTAGATGAAAATTGATGGCATATCCAATGGCCAAAATAAAAAATAAAAAATTAGCTTCCATTGATATAAGAATAAATTAAAATTTTATTATGACTGTTTGTCATATCAGCAATTCTAATCCAAGATATAATGATATGAACTAAAATTATACGACACTAAAAGGTTATGAACTAAATTGAAATATGGTGTAAAAGATATGGGTCAAATATATAGTTTACCATTTATATAAATACATGTATATGTATATATATATTTATATATTTTGTTAAATTGATGACTGTGAAGGATCTAATCCACCCAAAAAATTTTGAGATTAATTAAGACTTCACTGTTGCTTGGAAAGAAAATGATGCAACTAAGTGTCGTTTAAGAACAACTTATTAACTTTTTGTTGAAATATTTTTACAATTTTTTAAAACTTTTTTATTTTTATTTTTTCAAAGTACATGTATATTTTAGAACATTTTTTTTTTATAAAAAAAAAAAAAAAAAATCAACAAAAAGTTGTTTCTAAATGAACACACAAAAATAAGCAAAACTAGATGGGTAAGATTTGGAGGAAAAATATTATACAAAGAAAGTAGTAATTATCATATAATTTTATTCAAACCAATTGCATCTTGTAATGAACATACATAAACATTATATATATATATATATATAATAGGATTCATCACCCTGCTTGGAACCCACAACCACACTCCCCACGTAGCAAACTTCATCATCCGTCAAACATTTTTCTCCTAGCTAGCTACAGCAGCCGATGCATGTTAGCCACGTGGCAAGTGGGTATTTGTGAGATCCAAGTGGGTCATACATCCATACCTAAATCATCCTTATTAGACCACTAAACAGCAAGAGAAGAGCCTCATTGAAGTACTTGACAATGCAATCTAAAGATACCCACTAAGACAAAGTCACAAACTTTGGCCAATGCTCACAAGTCATCATTGACCTTATTACTCAGCCTTCTGCACTGGGACTTCTGTATCAACTTTCTCCTTACTTTCAACTGCCTTCTTTTCTTCTTCCTTAACAGCCTCCTCTTTTGGAACTTCAGCTTCTGGTTCTGGTTTTGCTTCTGCTTCTGCTTCTGGCTTTGGTTCTGGTTCTGGTGCTACAGGGGCTTCATCAGTAGTAGCTTCTTTGGTGTCTTCAACAACAGCCTCAGGTACTTCCTTGGGGGCCTCCTCCTCTTCAGTCTTCTCAACTACTTTTGGCTCCTCCTCAGTCACAACCTTGGCCTCTTCTACTACCTCTTTAGTCTCAACTTTGGCTGGGGCTTCAGGTTCAGGTTCTGGGGCCACGGCTGCCTCAGACACTTTAGCCACAGTCTCTTCTGCTTCCTTTGCTGGCTCTTCTTTGGTTGGCTCTGGTGCAGGTGGTGCAGTCACTACCTCCGCTGTTGTCTTAGTCTCCTGAACCTTGATTGATTCCTCAGTTGCCTCCTCTGGAAGAGCTGTCTTTGCTGATACAACCTGTAGAACCAATACTCAGTGAATTATTAACTTGTGAAATGCTATTTAGAAGGTTTATCTTGAATCTAAAACTAATAGATAAAGAGCCAAAAATCCATTAATAGAGATTGCTATCAAGAAGTATATATAAAGGTGGAATACGTACGTGTGTGTGTGTGTTTTGTTGAAGTACTTGGCTTTTGTCATAAGCTCCCTACTAGTAGTAGTTTAGCAATATTTATTATAACCTAATATAGGCTTCTTGAAGTAACAACTATATATAGAGCAAATTCATGTGGCAGTGTTTTAAGATATATAGCTTCTAAACTCTAACACACAAATAGAATTCATTGTTAATGTTTCACTTTTTTACATTAAGCTTGAAAGTTGAAACAGATCACATATAATCATGTTGCATATAACCATATGAGCTACTATATATATATATATATATATATATATATATATATATATATATATATATATATATATATATATATATTCCTTATTCCTAGTAAATAATATTTTTTTTCACTGCATTAATAGAACTGGTTTTCAAGAAAAACCAAATTGGCTGTCCTTAAATTGGCCGGTGGTCTAAAAACATATAATTATCATGAATACTGTTTTATGAAATTAATAAATAGCAGATAGCGATCAGAATCAATGTAGTGATGAGCTTATCACCATAAGTAGATTGGTGTCTCAAAGTGGAAAAACCATATGGCTTCAATTTTTATTTGTAACTATTTAAAAAGCCATATCACAAAAGAGTAGATGGAATAACTAAGCAGTTACATAAGCACAAGTGGATTCCATATGAATCCTCAGAGTAAATGAAAAAGCTTAACTACAAGTTGAGAAATTACCTCAACAGTGGCCATTTGAACTCCGAGGAAAGTGTAATTGAACTACTAATAATATGATAAGCAGAAGCAAATTAGCTTAGTACAAGGAAGTGGTAGAGAGAAGAAAGAACTCTTGAGATGAAAAAAATGATCAAGAAGAGTGGTTTATATAGAGCATGTTCAGCCATCAAGTTGAGAAATGAAATAGAAAGAGAAAGTGAATGCATTTGAAGAATCTTGGGATTGTGACACCTCATCTCACTGAATTCAAGAATACAAGCATGTTTGATAATAATGCTAAAGTTAAGTCTAGAAATGAGGTTGCACTATTTTAAAAAATATCAATTTGGAAGAATAAAGTTTCTCTCCAAACTATTTTGGAAAGAAACCCTACAAACTCATCATATATTTTTATATTGAGTGTGAATTTTGAAAATCTAACCGTTAGATTGCATGTTCTTATTACATTCTTAATGCTTACAAAATTTCAAGAAGATCAAAGATCAATTGCTATGTCATCAAATAAATGTTATAATTTCAAGTTTTTGTGATCTAAAGTTGTATATAAAAAATAAGTTAATTAATCAAATAGTAAATATTATCCAATTTGAACGAAATTTGATACGTATGTTAAGAACATAAAGAACATGAAATTCAACAATTAGATTCTCAAAATTCACACCCAAAAAAGAAATATATGAGAAGTTTGAAGAGTTTCTCTCCAAACTAGTTTGGAGAGAAACTTTGTTCAATTTGTAATGTTTTTTATTGGAAAGAGCACTATAATGGAGGCCATTTTCTATCTAAACCATCATCTTTCTTTTGGTTGTGTGCTCCTGTGCTTTGTGCAGTCGGCAATGTAGGTGACCGTACTATCATTCTTTTTCTTTTTCTTTTTTGATGATCGACCTTACTATCATTCACTCATGTTAAAGCCTAACCATTCGTTTTCCTTTTCACTAGCCGTTTTACCCACTTATCGATTCCAACTGTGCTACCATTCATTGTACTCATCAATTCTATACTATACTGTCTATACAGCAATTATCTGGACTATAAAAGCATCAATTCTACCCACTTTCCATTTTGCATATTTAAAATCTATTTTTTTCTATTTTATATACTTATTTTTATAAAACATCTACATCAGTTTGTCTATTATACACATTTATTCAAATAAAATATTCATTTTTTTAACACTATGAACAGTAACCGTGAGAGTGAGGTGAGAAAGGAAATGAGAAAAAGAGAGTGAAGAGAGAGAAAAAAATAATAAAAAAATTATTTGCACGGTAAACAATAACCGTGTATATATATATATATATATATATATATATATATATATATATATATATATATATATATGCACGGTTATTGTTCATTTACAAGACCATTGTGTACATTTAAATATTTTTACAAAGACTGATGTGTGGGGTTTTTGGGTTAAAATGTGCAAAATTGAACACTTTCTGTATTTTAGAAGACTATCCATGAGCTGAAGTGGTTGCTCTAAGACCTCAAAATTTATTCTTCTTAGCAAATGAAAAATATATTTTGCCATACGTATTGTTACAGTATAAAAACATCAACATTTTTTCCTTCAATCATACTTAATTTTGAAACTAATTCAAAGTTTTCCTTTTTTAATTTTTTCTAGATTAGTCTAAAATTGTGGGCGATCAAACCTCGGACACAAAATTCATATAGGAGACGGAATATCATCAAACCATTAGCCTATTAACCTAACTCAAATCTTTTTTGTATAACTTTATTTGTCTAAAACCTTTTTCAACCAAATAACTATTCACTTATTATTCTCTAAGTGAGTTCCAAAATTATGTAACTCAAATTATTCTCTAGGCCTTTACCCTTTAGGTTATTGAACTAAATCTTTTGGTATAACTTCATCTAAGAAACTATATAACTATTCACTTACTATTCCTCAAGTGAGTTTCATAACTATGTATCTCATGCATTCCCCTACTTTTTCCCCCCTTTTCCTGATTACAAGGATTATTGGCATAAATTGGTGTATTGCTCTGGTCATCCACTAACATCATATTAAAAGTTCCGCTTGAGGTGATATTTCCAAATTTTGTCACTTCAACGTATCATCTTCTAACATATGATTTTATTTTTTATTTTAATCTCTCTCTTTTTGTGACTCTACTTTTTAGGATTACCTTAAGGTATGGTTTTGTTCTTAAATTAGAAATAGATACTCAAACAATTAACATAGCATTGAAGTCATACATGCATGTACAATTAGTTTGTTCAGAAATTTTTTGTATTTTTATATAATAATAGGAATTAATATTTCTATCTACTAATCCAGCTTTTCACATCAGTTATCTATTTCTAAGTTATTTTGAGAGCAAAGGCAATTCTATTAACTATGTAAAATAGAATTAAAGCAATTTTATCCTACTTTTGAATATTAGCAATTTTATAGGTTTTGTATTTTAATAATCCTTTCATCCCAGCAAAAATAGGCAAAGTTTGACAAATCAATCATGCCCAACAAAATCCAAAAACTACAAAAGAGAATCAAGTAATTTTTTTTTTTAGGCCGGTGGCAATTTGTTGGGTCCCACATAACCAATGGGTATAATTTACTTGAAAGAAACGAATAAAATACTGACGTGGCACGTTATACGGTCCATGACCTTGTGCCTCATCTGGGGAACCACCTTACTTTGATCTGATCAAAAGCTGGTGGCCCATGGGATATACGACTGATTTCGATCCGCATGACTCAGGACCCACTTTTCAATAATCTTTGCTTGTGGCTGAATTGGAGGTGAGCCAAAATTAGACGTTTTTTTTTTTGTAATATTATTTTTAGTAATATTGTTTGTATTTTTTAAAAAGATATGAAGGTAAAAAAGTATATAAAAATGCTTGTAATGTTATTTAAAAATTAAAAACATGTGTTTAAATATATGTATCAAACGATTTCTATATTTTGAAAATATTTTCTTGATGGGAGGAGTAAATCCATTTGGAGAGAGTATCTAACGAAACTATTCTCTCATAGCATAGCATGTAAAATTCATATGGGATCCATATATGTTGTGAGAGAGGGTTTGATAAATAAAACTATCTTATAAGTTTTTTTTTTAAAGAGAAAAAGTGAATTTAATAAGTAAAAAATACGTTAGCATTGTAACAATGTTTTTTTTTTGAAACTTGTAACAATGTTATTTGCAATCTTTTATCAAAAAAAAAATGTTATTTGCAATCAATTTGAGCTAATGGACCCATCAAGGATAGTAAGGGATTTGTATATAAATATACAAGAGAAGATAAACATTTATGTTTTCCAATTATGATTATGCACTAGTAAAATAACTATTGCTTCGATTATTTTACTATAAAAAAAAATCATATATAAAATATTTTTATATTTGCTGTAATATATACATTTTTTTTCAAGTGCAAATTGCCAAAATAGGTGGCTCAATCATCAAAGGCACAGATGTTGGAGGCCTAGTGATCTGACCGAAAACTCTGGCGACCAAACCGCCGACACTAGCCAGTAGATAGGAGCCACTTCATTGGAGCTCCTACACTAGCGACACAACTACTAGATTTGGAGGAGAGTCAGTGTATGTTTTTGTAAAATATTTTACCAAGTTTTAAAGGTAAAACATTTTACAAAGGATCCTATCGTCAACGGAAAACATTTTCAAATTTGACCAAATTTTACAATAAAGCAAACACGGCAAAATGTTGAAACTATTTTTCATAAAACATTTTATAGCGAAACCAAAAACTCAACGTAAATAACAAATTTATTATAAAAATTTAGACGATCCATTTGGAAAAGAAGAAAAGGCAATGAGAATCAATGAATGGCATAAAGGAATGCTCATGCTATTTCATTCCCTCCTAGCATTAGCAATGATGGTGCCAAATTACCAAATTTAACAACCTAAATAACAAAAACGGGGTTGCATCAATGGAGCCATTGCTAAAAATTTTAACTCTTGAGCTACAGTGAACTGTCATTTATGGCAGTGCACTATAGCTCAAATGTTAAACCAATATATTATATTTTATTTGCTCCCTCCAATTAAATAATATTTCTTTCCTTTTTTTCTCTTTCTGTTTTTCATGTTTCATTTTTCTTCTCATTGCCTCACTCTCTCTCTCTTCAATTTAGTATCACCCTCTCCTTTTTTTTTTTTTTTTCTCTCTTCCTCCACTCTCACCAACCCAAGCCCCATACCTCTATCTCACCTACCTAACTCCGACTCTTCTCTTCCTCCACTCGCCGCCGACCCAATCCCCAAGCCACCACCCTTCTCTTCTCCCTTTCATTTTTTTTTCCTTTCTTCCTCCACTCCTCACCGACCCAACTCTCTTGCCCAGATGAAAACCCATCTCTTCCTCCACTCGCCATCGACCTAAACCCCAAGTTATCGCCGACACATCTCCTCCTCCACTCGCCGTTTCTGTTGGTTGTTGTGGAGCAAACCATAGTTTGGGTTGCTGTTGATCGAGTTGTGGTGATGAGTTGTTGCAGTGTGGGTCACACTGTTGATCATTGATCGGGTTTGTGTGGTTGGCTCAGTGTGTCACTGTGTGAGGGGTTTAGGTCACTAGGTTATGATGTGGTGGTGGTCGGTGGTGGTGTGTTTGGTGGGTTTGTAGTGGTTTTTTTTAAAAATTATAATTGCAACGTTTTTTGGTGGGTTTGATATGGAATTTTTTTTTTTTTTGGGACAATGAGTTTATGGCCGTGGGTTGTGGCAGCTGGCCGTGAGTTGTTATTGCTTCAAAGAAGAGAGGAAGAGAGAAAGTGATGAAGAATTTAAAAAAGAAAAAAAAAGATTATTTAAATGAAGTGGTTGCTAAAATAAAACCATTAATGTTAGGTAAATTGTAAAGTAAGGTGTTAAAATAGATAAAGTAATTTTTTGAGTAACTAAAATTTTAAAAAATATGGCTCCACCAATGTGGATGCTCTAAACATGTATTCTTAAAATGAGTAAAACTCTCATTCTATGGCCATATATGAACTAAATTATTGATTTTATACTTATTTTCGAAAATGAAAAATAAAAGGGGAAGGGAATAGCAGTGAGATTTCTTTTATTTATTTATTTACATTTCTCCTTTTATAAACTCGCAAACATATATACTATAAAAAAAAAAAAAAATAGGTGGTATTCTATTTCATTTCTTTATGATCTATCTATGACATTTTTTTTTTCTTTTATTGAACATCAAATTTCATTTTATTCTTTTATAAACTCAAAAAGATAGTGTTTAAACTAGAAAGAAAGCATATCGTTAATTTTTTTTCATTGTCTTTGAAGTAGAATGAAAGAATATCATTAAATGTTTTTTTTTCATAGTCGTTACCTTCTTGGTCTAATCCTTCGTTTACAAAAATATATTATATGTTGCTTTCTTCACTTGTGTTTTGTAAATTAGATAGTACGTTGTAATAAACTTTAACTTTAAAATTTAGTTTAAAGAAGTTTTTTTTTTTTACTACACGATCAAAGTAACCAACGAAACGATCAAAGTAACCAATACTTCTCATCTTCTTTTCTTTTTGTGCTTAAAAGTTAAAACTGTAACTAAACTGATTGTTTTTTATTGTGCATTCCTAAACAAATTACATCAGTTAAACCAATCCCTTCAAAGCCTATTACTCAAAAGAAATGTAAACTCAATAACCAAAAATGAAGACTTAAAAAATTTATAAATAAATACCCCTATTTGTATATGAAATTTATATTGCACTACGAATATATATAACACGATTATCATTCAAGTGATCCTTATATTCATAGGTCTCACATTTACGTTCATATAATAAAATCCTTTCTTTTTTTTTCTTTTTTTTTTTGATTCATCACATTTACATAAAATAAAAATCTAACGCAAACGTTACATGATGCATTTCAAACAAATCTAGGCCCGACTAATCTAATGATATTGTAGATCTCAATAAGCAAACAACTAGACAACTAGTAGCTGAAAAGCTCCGTACGCCAGCAGGCACCTGATCCTGCCTCGGATTCGTGTGTACTGTATAGGCCATGATTGATTTACATGCTGGTGCTGTACTACGTGCCGTTCCATTCAAATCCTCATAGTCATTTGGGCAAAAGTTAGAGAAAGTTGTGTCAAACATCTAAGGTAGTCCACGTGACTGGCACCAAAATATAGAATAGGTGAACCCATAATCCTAGGGATTCACTTAATGATGTCACTCAATTTTATAATATGTTGCTTCTCAACAAAAAAAGAAAAATTTTATAATATGTTGATTTATGTTTTGGTTAATTATTTAGAGACTCACCAGTCAATAAACTGTGAAATTAAGGGGTGTTCGGTAGAATAATTTAAGTTACTTTGTTTGGGTGTTTTTGATATACATGATGGTGAAAAAGTGTATAAAAATATATATAATATTGTTTAAAATATGAATTATTATGTTAAAACTCACATGCCAAATAGATCCTATATAAAAAATAAAATAAAAAAGTGACTTTGTACTATTATTCACGTGATAGTAATTGTACTTAATTTATATTCGTCTACTCTATCAAGCTGACATAAATTGTGATACCTTTTATGTGTGATTAAAAAAAAAAAGTAGTGAATGTCTATGAAAATAATTATATACCACTCATCTTGTATCATGATTCTCTTTTAATATAAATGGATGAATGCTTCAGTTTAAAAAAAAAAATTATATACCACTCATACTCTATCAATCTATCAAATTGTGGAAAAAAAAAAAAGTAGTTATAGAAAAGTTGATAAAGTTATTATTTAAAAAAAAATTAAGGGGTGTTCGGTAGAATAATTTAAGTTATCTTGTTGGGGTGTTTTTAATATACGTGATGGTGAAAAAGTGTGAAAAAATATGTAATATTGTTTAAAATGTGAATTATTGTGTTAAAACTTACATGCCAAACAGACCCTAAATAAAAAATAAAATAAAATAAGTGTCTTTGTAGTATTATTCACATGAAAGTAATTGTCCATAATTTATATTCGTCTACTCTATCAAGCTGACATAAATTGTGATACCTTTTATGTGTGATTAAAAAAAAAAAAGTAGTGAATGTCTATGAAAATAATTATATACCACTCATCTTGTATCGTGATTCTCTTTTAATATAAATGGATGAATGCTTCAGTTTAAAAAAAAAAATTATATACCACTCATACTCTATCAATCTATCAAATTGTGGAAAAAAAAAAAAGTAGTTATAGAAAAGTTGATAAAGTTATTATTTAAAAAAAAATTAAGGTCACTGTTTGGTTGGCAAGCATGACTTTTGGGGTTTGGGTTGGGGAGGCCTGGGGCGGTGGGACTGGCCCACCAAAGTGGAGCCCACAAGAGATCCACATCTGCCCTGCAGTGTGCTTGTGCCAATAAGAGAGCGACACATGTCAGGCACATCACCGACCACGTGGTGGGCAGTTGTCTCAAGTGTCTTTGTTGGATGTGATTGATTGGGTTCATTTTGGTTCAAATGTGTAGGGCCTAGTGATTGAATCATAAAACTTTTGACAGATCGGAGAGTATGGTTGCTCGTGGCACATCAAATTCAAAATCATCTCATCTTTAAAAGTCTCTGTGGCCTTTTTTGGAACCAGTTGTTTTTGTTCAACGCCGTGGATGATTGTTTCATTTGGGTTACTAGTGGAGGAGGATCAACTTAAAAATATATATTATATATTTGTCAGCTTCTTTCTTTCTTAAGATATTGATTTCTCACCAAAATTTGGGTGAATAATAAATGGGGTAAATATAGTACTAATTATCATTGAAATTTGAGCTAAAACTAATCAGGTTCAAAACATTTTTAAATTGATTAATTTGGTCTTTAAACACAAATGGTGTGTAACTATGTTTATCACTTTGACGCTCTCTTTTGACTATTTTACTGGTAAATGACATTACAACTAACTTATATGATGGCCAATCAAAATATTACACTAATATAGACAAATTTTTTAACTGTTTGTTAGTATTTAAGAGACCAAATTTGTCTGTTTTGAAATGTTTTGAATCCAGTTGGTATTAGTTCAAATCTCTTTTTACCCTAATAAATTCCATAACATGTTATCATTTAGGGATAGAGTTAAAAATCTTCCCTTAAGGGGGCCGTAGGACCAAAATTATATTGTATGATCCCATATCACAAATGAATGAATACATACACATAGAGGAGGATTATATACTATGTATGTTTTTATTGTTTTTCTTGAAAAGGTGAGAGAATTTTTTTATATTTTGTGATAAATAACTAAACTAAAATTACAGAAAAATTATTAATTCAATTTTTTTTATTATAGATTTTTAACATCGTAGATTTGTTTAGATAAGTCATATGTTATTCAGTAGTTGAAAAATCTATAAGTTTTATATATAAAAAAATGAAGTTTAAATTGAGCACTTATATTGTATTTGTAATATACTTTTAATTCTATTCACGTGTTGTAAGATTGTTTTTGTTTTGATGAAATTTTTTAGCTTTTAAACATTTTTGAATTTAACTAAAAAAAAAATGTATTTACCACTAACAATATAATCAAATTTACAGAATACACCAAATACCTAGCATATATAATTATTAATTGAACCACAAATAACAAAGCAATACACCAATTATCAAGAATCATATTAGGATTAATAATAATCATTTTGGAAACTATCATTACAACCAATTTCTCAAAAACTTTGATTTTTTTTTTTTCCAATTGACATCTCATGTAACTTTGCATTCTTTAATTACTAGAAAAAAAATAAAACAAATTGAAGTTTTTTTTTTTTTTTGGAGATATAACTATGCATATTGAATACATAGTTCAAAAGGTGCATTGCTGGAACTAAGGTGACAATATTAAAACTCCTTAAACAATATTTTAGTACTCATACCAAATAAATTTTTTTTTGTGACCAAAATAGGTCTTTTATTTTAAATTTGAAAATGAATTATTTATCAACATACCTTAAATACAATTGTAATGGAATCACTAAAGAATATATAGTCATGTATTCTTTTCAAAAAAATAATGATTTTGAGTGCGTTTCTGTATAATTTATATACTCTATTTGTAATATCATTATTTTTATGAGGTACTATAATTTAGGGAAGACAATTCATATTTTTTTAGAAAGCTAAACTAGTAAATTTTTTAATTATTTTAAACATGTTGGGTGTACTTACCACTCAAACATAGGTCAAAGTTTGATAAAGAATTTTGGATTTTGTTTGCTAAAAGAAAATCTTTTATTAGAGATCTATATTCCATATTATAATGTAATTGAATCTTTACAAGAATCCAATGGTGGGACAAGTTTGTTGATATATGTTCCGTATGACATAACAACAGGAAAAAAATCATAATTGCTACTAAGAAGGCACCTGTAGTCTCTTAAAAATAAATAAATAAATCAATCAAGCGAAAGATAGATCAAGATTTTTTAATAAAATTTCATATGGCCTATCAACACTTTTAAATTTTAAAAATTTAATCTCAAGTGTGAAATGAATTCTCCCAAATGAATTGAAGGCATCGTTTTAAGTTATCCCTATATATTTGTACAGTGATTAACTAGTAGCACCAATTTTTAAAAAAACATAAATAATTATACTTTAAAACAAATAAATTAGGGTATGTTTCAAATTAAAATTCATACTGTAAGGGCACGGTTTGGATACTAAACTCAAAAGGTTATAGGATTAAAGCCCAACGAACCCAACACAATAAGTTTGTTGAGAATGAGTTGGAAACTAGGTTTTAATAAGTTGGACAATAATTATAATGGATCCAGATGACAAGATAAACAGGTTTTATGTAAAGTAACTCTTCTTCGGAAAAGTCCAAGGAGAATAACTCTTGTATATATCTCTCTTAAACTTGATTACAATTTTAGTTCTTGTTGCTACAATATTTTTCTACAGATTCTCAAATGCCCCCCTTGCAATGGGGTTTTTCTTTCTTATATTCCCCTGTTTTGCTTCATCTTCACCCTCCACGTATAGGTCAAGTTGCTTGTTTTGATCCTTATCTCATCAGCACCTTCCTGAAGTCTTTGGGGGTAACTGTAAGGCTGAATATCATTATTTAAGTATCACCTCCACATTAATGCGATCAGAGAATTAGCTGTAGAGCATTTAATGCGGTGGTAACAACTTTTTCTTAGATATTTCTTAACCTCCCTTTGTCCTATTCCCTTCTGATGTTTATCCTTATCAGCAAAATCCTCTGGAATATTGCTTTTGATGGCATATCAAACCTTTTGACATTCGCTTTGCTTAGCCAAGGAAGCATTCCTTTTTGAACTACCTTCCCAAACCTTCATGACCAGAATCCTTCCATAATTCGTTGATTTGTACTCCCTCGCTAACGTCTACATGCCCTCGGACTTCTAAATGTCCTCGAACAAGGCCCACGGTCCAATATACATTCATGGGCCTTTTATCCCTACACATACTTTCAAATTTTTTAAATTAAACCCAATTCTTTAATAGAAATTTCAATTTAAATTAAAACATAAACTCATTACGCTTAAAGTTGTTAATGAAAAATACTCAAATAAAAAAGGCATTATATGCTTAGAGTGAAATAATGTTCACATATAATAGACATGTGTATTAAAATTGTTGGTTAAATACATGTTTGTATCACATACAAAACATACATTACAGAAAATTAACGGATCTACTTCATTCGCAATTGTTAACATGTACTACGCAAATTTCAGAATTCAAGAACAAGAAAGCATACCTTGGTGCAGTGAAATTCAAAACAAAAGATCAAAAGTACTCAGAAACACTTTTAATCTTCACTCTAATTCCACTTTATGCCCAAGAAGTGTGCTCTCTCAATCAGTTTTTCAAAAAGACAATAAGAGAGTGTCTCACACTCACATACACACCGTTTTACAATGATGTCACACACCCATATAAAATTATGTATGTTTCTCCCTTTGTATCTAAGTGATTATCTAATTAGGTTAGCCTTTTGAGCCTTTCCAATTAGGTTTTAGTGTGTAGCTTAGAGTGGGACTAAAAGGGACCAATAAGATACTAGCTCCAATGAGCCTTAGGCTTTTCTGTCAACTTTTGACAAGTCCAAAGTTACTATTAACTATATTTAATACCACTATATAAATATAGTTGCACTCTAGGCCTTATTTATAAATTATATCCCAAGACTTTATTATACATGCAACCCATTCATAAAATATTCGGAGTAATACAAAGTCATGGATGTAGATTGCCACTTTGTAAATTACTACATCTTAATCCTTAATTACCCAGTTTAATCCTCTATGTTATTCATCATATATTTATGAAATTCAATCTCATAAATATATACTTTAGTAACTCCTTACTAAAGTGGTTAGGCTTAACACTCTGAAAAACCAAACCCATTAAACTTATCTCAAGGGAATATTTTGTATCTCCGTTAAGAGATTATGAATTCCATCTTGAGAATATATGTTCCATCAACACTAAATGTGGCTGCCTAACATACTGAGGTTTTAATCGTGTCTTTAGATCTCAATCCTGATATATCAAAATAACCTACATTTCATGATCATGTCCATTATCCTCTCAGGATTAAGAGTTCATGTAAATAGAAGTCGTGAGATTTATTATTCATTTGACTCACAACGGTCCAGTTCAATATGTCTTAACTCTTAAAACATATCAATATACCAACTAGAAGTCTCCACTTCCATGATCAAGATAAATCATCTTAGTTGATATGTTATAGTCTTCGCAGATGAAATGCCCAATTTCATCATTGACTACGAACTAAAATTCTAAGTTTATAAAGAACTTGTGATTTATATCTTCTGTGATTTTTCACATAAATCACATACTATGCATCTCATGGACTATATGATAATGTCCAATATTCATATTACTATTATTTTAAATTATAATAAAACAACTTTATTAATTACAACATTAAGTGATACATAATGTCATACATAACTTCATACAGTAGAATTTAAGAGCACATATCCTAACAAAAATAACCACATTTCGTTGTTTTTGTTTAAACATATATCTATATATATATAGGCAAAGTTGAGAGAAAATTCAATTAAATTTCAAATTAAAATTTAATTAAAGTCTAATTTTGTGGCTGTGTCCTATCTAATCTAAGTTTTTAAATTTTTGTGCCAAGTGAGTTAATATATATATATAAGCAAAACTTAGAGAAAGTTCAATTAGAATCCAATTTTGCGCCATGTGTCTAAATTTATGTGGAAACCATACCATAATTATCTACTTAAGTTTGTGTCATGTGTCCAGTTTAGTTTTTTTTTTATCTTTATGCCAAGTAAATTAATGAGTGCAAAATACTAAGAATTTAATATTAATAAACTATAATTTTTTTTAAAAATAATCACATAATTAACTCAATAAAAATCACCACACAACGAAGATCACCACATGCTCTATCTTATTCAAAATTAAAAAAAAAATGATTATAAGTAGTATTAAATTTAGGCAATCATTTTAATATGTGACTAATTACGTTTACTTTTTTTAAGAAAATAATTTGACTAATTATTTATATTTTTATAATAAAAATTGTGTTTAATTTTAGGTGTATTTATATGTATTCACGTGCTACATGCTATTTTTTAAAATAATTTGACTAATTATTTATATTTTATAATAAAAATTATATTTAATTTTAAATGTATCCATGCATTTGCATGGGTTACATGCTAGTTTAGTGTAAAAACTAGATTTCAATTAGAGTTTAATTTTACGTCACATGTCCCTTCTAATCTAAGTTTTTAAATTTTTGTGTCAAGTGAGTTAATTCAGTGTAGAAAGTAAGGAGTTCAATATAAAAAAAATAAAAAATAAAAACTAATCATATATCTACATTTATATATAAAATTAGAGAAAAAAAAGAGTTTGAACGATTTTATCTTTATGAGTCATTTTTTGTGTAACTAAAAATAATTCAAATTATAAGTTATTTATGTAACATATCATGATTATATATGGTCTCTTAAGGGGAATTAGTAACATGTACAATAAAGACGTGGATGTGTTCTTTATATATATATATATATATATACTCCCACCATCTGCTACTCCCTCCCAAGTAGGTGATACATTTAGACTTGATATGTGATATTTTCATTCAACTTTTTCTTTTACTCCTCATACTATGATAAATCTGAGTAGTTAAATAATGTGGTTCTTTAATTTATCACTAGAACGTCGTTTTTGTGTGAAAAGCCACCAATATGCACACATGGAATGAATCTCATAGTGGTGGCCCCTCTATTTTTAGACGTGTTTAACCAAATCGAAATGACAAGGACATGTTTCAACATGCAAGTTGGTATAGATATTTCTATTTTCAAATTAATTATTCAATTTGACCTTGCTGCAGAAGGATCCCTTGGAAATTTGGTTGAAGTTATAACAGGGTATTGCCTCTTTTGTTATCTCTTCGATCTAGATTTTTTATACAACAGTAATCATATTTTTTTTATGCATCTTTGTTTCCTTGAAGAAGTCGTTTACACTGAATTTGGTTGCTGAATTGCTTATAACTTCATAGGTTGCCAAGGTGGTTGTTTACGCAGATAATAAAAAATGCTTCCGAGATGCTTTTACCAATTCAATCACCCTTCTCCCCTCATGCTGTAAATGCTTTTTTTTTTTTTTTCCTTTTCTTTTTTTGAGGGACAAACTCACAACTTTAATATAAATTAACCGGCTAAATCAGCCTAGAGTCTAGAATAAAACTGTGGTGAAATATTCTCTATCTATACTAAAAAATTTGGAATGTCAACAGTAAATCTTGCTAATCCATGAGCAACAGAATTACATTCTCTTTTTGTATAAGAGTAAAATAAATGATTAAAACAACGAGAATTAAACTTAGCATCCGCAATCAAAGGGCCTATTGGGGATAACGGGTTATGTTCATCATCCAATGGAAAGATGCACTTATTGTGCGTGAAGATGTAGATTTTTTAATTTTAATTTTGTTGTTGTTGATAATGTGAAGATGTAGATATGAATCATGTATGATCCCCTCTTAAAATTGATGTCAAGCAAGCTTAAATCTATCTGTCATGTATTCCCTCATGTTGTGAATGCCAAAGGTAGAAACACAAGTAGAGAGCCTTTGTTTCATCTTATACAAAAGACACGTTATGGCTTTTTGTCAAAATATGTAGATCTTTATTTGGTCTTGTCAAGGGAAATTTGTTTTCTTTTCTACTTTTTTTTTTTAAGGAAAAATAAATTAGTTTGTTTTCTCTTAATCATCTATAAAATTAAGTAAGATATTTATGAAAAATTTAGCAGTTTCTTATAAACATCATGAAGTTCATGCAAATTAAATTAAAATATAAGCAACTATTAAAAGCAAGAAAAGTGGTATGTTTAAATTGCACAAAAGTTATTAGCGATATTATGAATAATATAGTCATTCTAAATGTTGATTTTAATTTTGTTTTTGAGTTCCAATTAATAAACAAACTATTTTATTACGTCAATTTCTTTTTAAAAAGATTATTGTTAACCATAGAGTTTCATAGTGTCCTATTGGTTATACAAATATTAATAACAACAACAATAATAATAATCAATATTTTTAAGAATATAAATAGAAATAGAAATAAATTATAATCTACAAATCCTAAAAAATATTGACAAAATTATTTATTATTTCATTTTATTTTATTATTGTTCAATATTTCTGTGTGAAAGCAAGGGTTACAAGCTAGTTACATTAAGTGCATTAGTTTATGATTTAAAATTGAAATATTTTTTAAAGTATGAAGTTAATTTTAAATTTATTAAAGTGTGGGGTTTAATTTTAAACTACCCACTACTAAAATATTACTCCTATAATTTACCCAAAAATAAAATAAAAAAAACAAACAAACAATGGCATTGAGCTTAGTCCAGCCCAAATGAGGAAAAGCCCAAGATCACCATTTTGACTATGGAACAGTGATAGGCCTTGTGAAATAAATAAGCCAGCTGCAACTAGAAGAAATAGTGGCCCTACAGATCTAGTTTATTACTTCTAAATCAGCGTAAGCTGTATCAGGATGGTCCAGTTTCAACAAAAATTTTCGGCCTTGAATTGATTCTGCTATGGACACTAGACAGTAGGGATGAATTTTGCAATGTCTCGCCTTAGATGAATGTTTCCTACTCTACAAATGTAGTGGGGCGAGGATGCACGGAACGAGTTTTTGCCCCGAGCAGGGACGGAATGAGGCTACCTCACCACTCTAAATATATTTGCAAAAATGTCATTTATTTGATCTATGATCCCTACTTATATTCTAATACTTATTAATACTTATATTACTAAGTATTAAAATGCTTAGATATTATGACTTTTTTCTAAACAGTTTTGTTAAATGCTTTGGTTTAAATTAAAGAGTTGCTTAGTAAAAATTAAAAATTGTGTAGGGTAAAAATTGTGTCCTAAAAGCCATATATATTAAAAATTGTGTCCTAAAAGTTGTGACTATGCCAAATGACATTTTTATCTTTGTGAAATGGTTAGACTCTTCTTGCACCAAGTGATTACTTTTAAATAAAAACTTGGATAAATTACATAATTCCTTATAATTTAGGATGGTTTCAAATTAAAGCTTAAAACTTTTACAGGTTTTTAATTAAAAAAATGAAAATTTTAAATTGTTTCAAATTTATGCCTCAATAATTCTCTATTACTAAAGTAACAAAAATTCACATAAGTTGTGACTAAAACCTTTCGATCTAAACAGAAAAATCCTTCTTGGTAAGATTGTAAGATCTCTAATATATATAATATTAGAATTGTAAAATTATATAATAATCAGGCATTTAGTTATTATCATCAAAACGTTTATAAGAAAATTATTTATTAATTATATAAGCTAATTTTTCAAATTATGGCATATTATATGTTGTATAATAATAGTTGTGTTATACACGCTGTGATCGTGTTATTAAGGGTTTTCCTTCCTTTTTTTTTTCTTTTTTTTTTTCTCCTAATGTCATATGATTTTTTTTTGAATTAATGTCATGTAATTAACTATAAATGTATTAAAGTAATTAACATTGTTGATCTATGTGAAACTCTATTGTTAGTTTTTTTTTTAAATTAAAAAAATACTGGTCTGATTAAAAAATTTACTCTGTAAGTTTGATTGTATACATCGTGCTTGCACTCTATGGGACTAAATATAAGTATTACAAGTCATGTAATATAATTTTGTCATGTAACTCATTATAAATACATTAAAAATTTTACGATAGTATACAATGTACATAACTAAAGTAATTTTTGTTCTTTTATTTATACTATTATAATTTTATTCAATTTTAATTATATTATTAAAAAAATTGTTTAAATGTAATTCTTGATTAAATTGTGTATTGCACATATATAGGAGTACATAATTTTAGCAATAAAATAAAGTGATCAAATTCTAAAGTTATAATCAATTAGGACTTTGAAAACATTTAACTGTATAGCTAAATAGTGGTATGGAAGCATCAGTACCTGGCTTGCTTTTTGGTATATTTTAACATCAAAGTACAAAAAGCCACATTACACGGTCTTGTAATTGTAAAAATATTTACAATTGTACTATAGTGCCATCCTAAATTTATGATGGCACTGTAGCTCAATCGCAGAAATAAAATATTGCTTTTTATTCATTCTTTCTCTTTCTCCCTTATTCACATCTAGGGCTGTCTAGCGGGTTAAAGACCCAACCAAACCGACGGATCCAACCAACTTGAAGCCTAGCGGGTCAACTCGAAGCCCATGGTCATTCGGATTCGGGTCTTTCTCAAATAAAAACTAAATTTTAGGTTTGAGTAGCAGGTTAAGGGGTTAAAAACCTGTATAACCCAACCTGACTGAAAGTTTTAGATTAAAAAAAAAAATCAGTTCTTTTTAGGTGAACACATGAAGACTGAAAACCTGATAAGACTAAAGCACTGAGTCACTGACTTATTAAGAGCTACACACTATCTAAACTTACACGCAAACATAGCCAAAATCAAATCAGAAATCAGAATCTCATCTCAGTATCTTTTACTCTCTCAGAATCTTAGAAATTAGAATCTTACTCTCTCATAAATCATTCTCCGTTCTTTCTACTCTCAATCTTAAGTCTCTTCCTCAAAGTTAAGACCTTTGTTTTTCATGCTCTAATATCTCTCAAATCCCTGCCCTTATAGTCTCTGTCTTAATGGTGCCGCCAACCCTACTGCCATCAGCCCACCATACTGGGTTGAATCTCGCCTCAAATCCCACTTTCTTGAAGTAAAGAACAATAAAAAACGAGAGCAAGGGAAGAGGAAAGACCTAGAAGATGGCGGAGGTAGCGGTGATGAGGTAGAAGGAAGACTGGACACCACTGGAGCAAGAAGTCAAAGAGAGAGGTCTGAACAAGCTTTCTCTAGGGGTTGAAGAAGGATCCAGCTAAAGCCTCCGCTGATCTGCATGGCTTTGATCTTGCGTAATCTAATGGTGGATGCGGTGTGGTGGGAGGAGGGAGTGGTAGTGGTGCTAGTTGAGTCTTATTTCCCCTATTTCTCTCTCTTTCTTTCGATCTCATATTTAGGTCTCCTCTTTCTCTCTCTCTTTCTTTCAGTCGCAGATTTGAGTTTGTACTTTGTAATGTTTTTGGTATTTGATTTGATTTGAGTTTTAGATTTGGGTATGGTGTTTTCAGTGCTATTTGATTTGAATCTCAGATTTGGGTTTGTGGTATTTTTGGTGTTATTTGATTTTTCTGATTTTGGATTATGGTTATGACATGTGAGATGTGTTCTTTGACCTTGGGGTTGATTTCTTCTATGTTTTTTTTCAGTCCTGAAATCACCTAATGGCTCTGACCCGCTTAACCGTTGACCCGAGATATCGGGTCCGATCCGAATATTCGGTTGGTTACGGGTTCATTTTTCATAGACTCGATATAATCTGGTCGGGTGTGGATTAACCCCAAACTTGACCCGACTCGACCCGTGGATAGCCCTACTCACATCTCTCTTTTCTCTCTTTGTCTTTCGTCCAAGACCTCTCCTTTCATCTCAGCCTCCCTTCCTCTCTCTCTCTCTATCTTTGGTTGAAGGCAGAAGGATCAGTGGATAGGCGTGGGTTGAAGGTAGCGGCAGCGTGGATCGATGGTTTGGCATGGCTCTCTCTCTCCCTCTCGGTGGATTGGCGTTTGGAAATGGGTTTTAAGTCAATGGGTGGCGGCAGCGTGGGTCATGGGCGGCGGTAGTGTGAGTCGTGGCTAGATTTTTTATTTATGATGGTGACTGAGTTTTTTGTTAATGGTGGTGGCTGGATTTTTTGTTAATTATGGTGGCTGGGTTTTTGTGTTTATGGTGGTGGCTGGGTTTTTTTTTTTTTTGGATTTCCCTCTATTTGTTTTGTTTTAAGTTAAGATTTTCTGCATTCTTTATAATCTCCATGTTTGCAACTGAATGTTGTGGGTCTTCTTTCGTGAAGGAGAAGCAGTGAAATGGCGTTGGGTGGATGAAAAAAAATTGAAATGAATTATTGGTTGTTGGAGAGAGAAAAAATGTAATTTAAATAGAATAAAGAGATATTTGATTAAAATGGTAAAAAAAAAAATAGTTTGGAATGTTGGGTGTGTTGTAAAATGGTATGGTATAATAGATAAATTAGCTTTTTTGACAGTAAAATGGGTAATTTGTAGAAACTGGATGCTAATGCTCTTAGAGCATTCACATTCGGTCTCTCAAATGCCATATGTAGGTATATTTTAGCTTCAAAGCCCTAAAAGAGAGTATTACCCGGTCTCTCAATTGTAATTTTTTTTACAATTGTGCTACAGTACCATCATAAATTTATGATAGTACTGTAGCATAATTGTATAATTTTTTAATTTTTTTATTCAAACTTCTCTCTCCTCTTTGACTCACGTTTACTCTCTTCCCCATCTCTGTCTCTTCTCTGTTCTCTAGGGGTGTGCAACCAACCCCCCAACCCGCCAAAACTGACCTAAGTCAACCCAACTTGCCGGGTTGGGTCGGTTTTTAGGCCTTGGTGAGTTGGGTTGGGTTACAAAAAAAATTTTGATAGCGGGTCGAGTTAGTTTTGGGTCATAAAATTTCAAACTCGCCAAACCCAACCCGACCCGACCCACCCATATATTTAAATATAATATACTATATAATTAATAATTTTTTTTAAATAACTAGCTCTTCCTATCTTATATAAAAACCAATTAGTTCACACAAACTCTAGTAAATTACTATTGTTGTTTAGTCATTAGTGTTATTTGCCTTTAAGGAATTACATTGATTCTAATCTTTGGATTTTTTAATATATTTATATTTATATTTTTTTCTACTCAATTTAATAATAATAATAATAAAATTTGTCTAACCCATGGGTTCAACCTGACCCGTGTGGGTTGGGTTGGACTTAAGTGATGGGTTGCGTTGAATTTTTTTTGACTCACCATGGTGGGTTAGGTCAAAAAGTCCCCTCAGCCCAACCCAACCCGGCCTATGCACACCCCTAATGTTCTCCCTCTATCCCTCTCACTATCTAAATCTCTTAGCTCTCCCACTCGCTCTCTTCTCCCTTCCATGTCCGGATTTCACATGCTCTACCACTCACCACCACCAACACCACTATGGTCTCTCTTCACCTCCAACCCATCTATTTGTCCCTTGGAAGATTGCTATCACTAAAGTAGAACTCAACCTATGAAAGAAAAAACCCATAAGCATTCAAATATAAAAAACATGAATTTCTAAGGCTGTGAAAGCGAAACCAAAAAAGAAAGAATCAACGGTGTTTGTTTGACCTGTTGGAGAACTTTCTTGGCTATTTCTTCGTCCAATGAATATGTTGCCATTGTTGTATAGAGAGAGCTTGAAAAAGAAAGCTATAGCGAGGGAGACACAAAGACAGAGTGACATGTGGTTTGATTTGTGGTTTATTTTTGGTTGGTTTGTGGTTGGGATTTCGGTTGGTTTGTGGTGGGCTGTGGCTAGGTTTGTGACTGGGAATTTGGTTGGCTTGTGGTGAGTTATGGCTGGGTCTTGGTTGGTTTGTGGAGGGTTTGGGGTCATGGTGGTATTATTTTGATGTGATAGATAACTTTGTATTATTTTGATGTGTAGAGTGGTAAAATAAAAGTTGGGATGTTGGGTGTGTTATAAAATTGTATGGTATAATTGATAAAGTAGATTTTGAAATGGTAAAATAGAATAGTTTGAAAATAGCAATTGTGAATGTTAGGGATAGAAATCTAAGAAAACTCAAGATACACAAGAGACTTGGAATAGCCAAAACAGCTGTGTGGTCCAAATCCAATTCACCCTGACCTCTAAGGATTGAGGTGGTGAGATGATGGGAAACAGCTAAAGACTATATATTATATGCTATAATAAAATAGTAGTATAGATAAAGATAAGGCTAAAATGCAAAATCGACCCTTTAGCTTTCTTTAGATTTCATTTCAGTCCTCTAACTTTACTTTCGTTCATTTCAGTCCTTTAAGTTTAAGATTTATTCAATTAAGACCTTTCCATTAACTTAACTAATTTTTTTTAATTTAAAAAATTTGAAGAAAACTTTATAAAATTGAAAAATTAACCACAACATATAACAAAAGTTGATGGAAAAGTCTTAATTGAATAAACTTGAAAGTTAAGAGGACTGAAATGAACAAAAGAAAAATTAAAGAACTTAAATAAAATCTGAAGAAATCTAGAGGGTCAGTTTTGCATTTTACCCTAAAGATAATCTTTATATATATATATATATATATATATGGACTACATAAATGCATTAATTTGTTAAAATTGTGTTCATTAAAATGTAATAGTCCAAACAAATTGGGATGTATTATTATGTAGTAGTTGTTGAGGTAGATTCGTATGAAGTGTGTGGATGTTAAATTAGCTTAAAAATCAATACCACGTAGTACTGTGGAGCGGACACAAAGATGGAACCACACTTAATTGGATCACTTTCAAATTTAATTTGTCAACTCCAGTTTTTGTTCGATAATCCAACCTTAATTTTGACAACACTAGTGATTGACAACCTGATTTTGAAACATCCATTCTCTCCAATTTCTAGTAAAAAGAGTGAAAGAAACGCTTTTAGATTTGTTTGCAATTGACTAGTTATTTAGTTAATACCATGCACATGCATTGCACACACCGAGTCTAAATCTTCTATTTCATATATTGTGCTCTACTCCTTGACACTTGGCTTTTTTTATTTATTTTTCTTCAGAACGTTAGCTGAGATGACGCTCATCTCTCCTCCAAAAGATAACATCCGTAAGTGCTTTGTTTTTATGTAAAAATATTAACTCTTTCTCTCCCTCATGACGGTGCCTCGAATTAAGCAACCCAGAGACGCTCTGATATCACCTTTTTCCCACACAACAAACTCCAAAATCCCCAAAAGAGAAGAAATTACATTTACTCGAAGCTTCATCCATTGGGTGCGAAGATTGATTAAACTAGAGGGGACTTCCGTCGTGGTGGAGCAATCGTTGAGAGAGAGAGAGAGACTTTTTTTTTTAATATAAGCAAGAGAGAGGGATGGAAGCATTAACGTTTAAGGTTATGCAACGTCTCGTTAGTTTCAGATGGAAAAAATAAAATAAAATAAAATAAGTCAGGTGTCATGTTTTTATTAGTGGAGCATGAAGTGGAGAACAATATATGAGACGGGAGATTTGGACTCTGCCCACACCAATTTTTCTTTTTCTTTGGTATTGGTTGATTGTGCCCGATTGCTGATAAGATTGTAGCAAAAGTTGTTGTTAATACTAAATAGTTAGAATGAATAGAGAAAAAGTAAGTGCAAGTTTTTAATTGAATATGATCGAGGAAAAAAATATGTTGAAGGACTGTTAGTCCAATATTGTATTTAACTATTTACAAACCACTTCCAAACAAAAATAATAATAATTTCCAAAGATTTTCTTTCTTTCTTTTGACTCCCATTATATACACTCTCACATGGTAGAATTTCCCTCTAATTGTTTTTTACATAGTCTCAATCAACACCGATAACACACATTGAGAAACTTAGAAAAGTTTTTAAAAATTAAACACAGCTAAAACACTCGAGTTTCAATGGATAATACACATTCTTGTGATAAGGGTAAGCCACATGTAATTACGAGTGATTAATTATACTTCTTAAAAGAATTAATTATAATCAATAACATGCAATAATCTCATTAGTTTTAGCCCACAACAAGAAATGTACATAAGCATTCATAGCATTATACTAATAATAAATAATTAGGATTTTAGAATATTATATCAAATAATTATCATAAAAAAATATGGTGATTATTTGAAATTTGAAATTCCTAATTATCACTTACCATTATTTGACCCAAAAATGACAAATCATCTGGTCTAAATTCAAAATATCATAAAAATGGGGGGAAAAAATGCAAAAGGGTACGAAAAATAGAAATTAGGAGTTAAATTGCTAAACAGCACTAGTACATGCAAGTTAGATTTGTGAACTTGTATGAAAAATGAATGAGCTATCTAACAGTACATTTTGATAAAAAATCTCAAAAATGATAAAAATAAAAGCTTTAACATCATAAAGTGGAGAGAAAAAGAAAGCATTGCAAGGAAAGTAAAAAAAAAAAAAAAAAAAAAAAAACAAGGAATGTACATGGAAAACCCTTAAGAAGGGGTGAAAAAACATGGGTGAGCAAGGGGAACATCCCTTACTCCTTCAAGCTCTCTATTATGTGAAAAATGGAAGTTTTTCCATGTACAATGATGGTATTCTTCCTAAAAGATGGGCATTTTTCTACCTCACTTCCTTACAAACTTTCTACTCTTTTCTTTAATGTTCTCTCTTGGTTCTTGCCCTAATGGTCCAACAACATGTTACTCTTATAGTCCGAGGAATGTTGCAGGTACAAAAGACAAGTGTCAAACCATGATTCCTCCATTTGAATCCTAATACAGCTGTTGTACTATGTAGTGGCTGACGGAGAGAGAATGAGCACGCCAAAGTTAGGGTAGTGACGTAGAGAGTGACCATGCCACTACATGGGGAGTAATACTTGGACAAGGAAAGGGACATCAGGAGCTTTGAGAGCGATGCACATGTCCTTAACAATAGTTCAGCACAAGCACAACCATTAAAAAGGGGGGATTTCATAGCCTCTGAACACAAGGGGTCACTATCTCTCTTTTGTGAGTGTTGGGTGTCCATGTCAAGTGCAAATTTCACTTTTTTCTAAGATGGTCACGCCGTTGGCATGGACCAAAGATCCTTTACTTCAGCCAACGTTTCCTCTCTTTTGCTCACAGCCATTCCATGTGTAGGGTCCAGATCTAGCCATGTTAACATTCTCGCATGCTTTGGCTGGTGCACTGTAAAACACTTTAACCCTAAATCAAAGTCCAAAACAGGTCACAAAATGGGTTACAAATACAAATGCCCTGTACCACTTTTTGTGTATCACTATATGTTTCACCAATCAATACTTACCATTAGGGATGGCAATTCGTGTTTGCGTGTCATGTTCGTGTTGTGTCAACTCATGAGTATTCTATGATATAGGTCAACACTAACCTGAAATGTTTATTAAACGGGTCAAGATTCCTCAACCCTAACACAATCTATTTATTAAAAGAGTCAGTCATGTCAACTTGTTTATCAGATTTGATCAAAATGAAAAAAAAAAATTATGAAAAAACAAACAAATAAATTTTTTTAATATAAAATTCAGAACTAACGAGTAATTGCATACAAATAATCATTCAAAACTAAAGCATATCACAATATCACAAATAATCAATCACAATATATCAAAGAAAATAAACCACAACAACTAATAAGTTTATATACCTAAAATTTGAAGGGTATATTGATAAAATGTCATTTAATTAAATGGGCCAGATGAGTCAAACGAGTTCTATATGTTTAATACTAACCCAACCCATTTATTAAACAGGTCAGCCGTGTCAACCTTAATATGACACGAACCCGTTAAGTCTCAACCCATAACCTACTAATTTCATGTCGTGTTGTGTCGAGTTCGCGGGCGTGTCCAATTTTGTCACCCCTACTTACCATGTATATGATTACTTTTCATTTTAAATTAAATTTATTTTATAAGGAAAGTAAAATCAAAACATGGCAAGCAATGATTGGTGGAACATAGCATGGTACACAAAAATAGGTACAAAAGATTTGTATTCCCCACAGGCATTATGTGTCTCAAATACGAAAATTCAACAGTTTTTCTAATTATTCTAACATGCACGCTTATCCAATCAATGAAAGATAATTACTAGAATGAGCTAAGATTAATCTGGAAAGAAAGAGTTTGATTGCAACTATACTACCTTGAGCCCCCACCTCTATAGAAGGGGATTTCCAATATAAAAGGCATCATTAATTTCTTGTTAATGACATATTGGGAACGCTATATTATGCTTGTGTGTTTGCATGACATAAATCCGTGGCCATTAATTCCTAGAAGACCTACTTTGGTCAGAGCAATAGATGCCTAATCCTATTACGGAAATGGTAAAGGTTTGGTGCATTGAGAAAAAAAACATCAAACTCATGTTCTCATTGAGAAAAAAACACATGGGTTTGGTGCATACCTTTTGGTTTCAATTAAACCCTAAAAGAAATCAATTAACCAAGTTGCTTTCCACATCTCTTCCAATCCCTACAACAAACTCCATATGCCCTCCTTTGCTGGTTAATACATATAGAAACCACAATGTGGGTTGTTTGCAATTTTTCACAAACCAAATCTCAAGCTTTGGTGATGGAACTTTATGGCAAGAGGAAGCTTAAGGATGAGAGAGAAGATGATGGGTATCTTAGGAATACATGTGTGTGCCTCACTGTCGGATTGTTAATCTCATAGTGTCTATCCAGGATATTACTTTTGAATGGGACATGTTGTAAAGCCCTAAAGCTAGGATTTCTTTAGACTTCAAGGGCTACCCAGATGGTTGCCAAGTTGGGTTTGTCCTTAGCCTAAATGCTAACATATTGTATTTAGAGCACTAAGCATGTCCTTTGTTTTCTTTTAGCATGCATCTAGGACACAAAATATGTACATTTCTTACTTTTTTGAATTTTCAAATAATATTTTTTATGTACTAGTAAAATGCTGAGTCTTTTTTCATATATTATAAATTGGCTTAAATGATCACTCTAATATAAGTCTCTTAGGGGGCGTTTGGTTCACTGTGATGTTACATTACACCATAATATTACATTAACATAATATCAATACAAGAATACAACATTACATTATTTAGGAAGACGATGAGATTAAAGGGATGTAATATGGGGTATTTTGTAATTTTAAATTATGGTAATGTTAGAAAAAAATAAAATAAACCAAAAATTTTAATGTTACATCATCATAACGTGCATCACATCAAAAAGCAAACAAATGCCCCTTATAACTAGATATATTCATAGCTAAATCTCCACTATAAGTTTTACTATCTGGGGATACTAAAAATTTGGTTTCTCTCGAGGGCAGTTCTCACAGAAGAATAAGATAGTGGATAACATTGGGTGAAAGGGCCAATGATATGATTAAAAAAAGAAGTTTTGAGTTGGTGTTTTTGCCAATTGGAAGAAACTCAAATTGCATTTTGATTTTTTCCCTTGGATAATGCCTATAAAGTGTACAGAGTTCTTTGTTTCGAGTTCTTTTAAGAAAAATAGGCCCTAAAAAATTGAAGTAATTCCAATTACACGGGTGATTGAATCCTTTGTGGAAGTGACCAAGCCCAAAAAGGAAATAGTGAGATGGTTTTATTACTTTAAGTCAGTGGCAAAGTCAAGATTTGAGTTAGGGGGGGGGGGGGCGGGGGCGGAATATGTATATAATATATGCACATCGTGTGAATATATAATGTTGGAAACCAATTTTGAAATTATTCATTTGGATACTAAGTGGTATTTTAATGTAATTATGTTAACACCTTCACAAAAAGAAAGCATATTCAATCATTCATCATATTCTATTTTTCTAGTAAATTTATGTTACTTTTTATTATTTATACACAAATTTTTATAAAGTTGAGTAAATTATTACAAAAAATTGAGATCATATTATCATTTTTAGATTATCTTAAAGCAAATAATAATGTTTTGTCTCCCTAATATGTTGTATATGTATTTAGTTTCTAAACCATAATAGAAATTAACTATTTTTAAAATTTTAATATATAATTAACTATATGAACAAGAAAATTTCACAAAAGAAAAAGATTTAAAAAATTCAAATATTATAATACCTAAGTACAGAGGTGCTCTATCAAGGTTCATGATGGATTGTGGCTTTCCAAGCGGTGCACTTTGACTTCTATGTTGGTATGCAAGAGTGCATTTTTGAAGGGGTTGATCAGGGCCTTTTTGCTAAGCTAAGGTAGGAACTCACTAAAACTTATGTGTAAGGCATGCTAGTGGAGGACTTATAGTTGCTTATTGGTTCATTTAGAAGGTAGAGTTATGCTCTATTTCAAGACCAAAGAAATAGAGTGGAGTTTTAGTTGGCTAAATTATCATTAAGTGTGAGTGAGTATAACTTTTGGTTAGATGAAATTCCTCCCAAGTTAAGGAAGATAATCCAACCTAATGTATTACTTTGATCTAGATTGCTACTTCTATCTAAAGAAAAAGTAGGCAAGGTTTTTAATAAGTATTAGCTTAGTTCTAAGGGTTTTTTTTTGGGCTGGCCAGGGGGGCAACTGCCCCCCATCGACCCCCCTGGCTCCACCCCTGCTTCAAGTATGTTTATAAAGAAAACTTATAGATTTTTTATCAAAAAAATCTTGTGGGTGTGGATTGCAAGAGGGGTGAGAGGTAGAGAATAGATAGAGAAAGGAAAGGGGAAAGAGAGAGAAAGAGAGGTAGTCAAGTAGAGAAATTTGAACTAATGCCAATACATGTGAAATTTGTAAATTAATAAAATTTGAATCCCTCAAGTTCTAATTAAAATTTTCTTCCTTGTGAAATTGAAAATAAATTTATTAGACAGAAATTTAAATTGTATCATACACCAAAATTTTTTATGATTATTTTTTCTAGCATAACCCAAACATGAGTGTATAGATCCCGCCCAGTGTCCTCCTCCTTCCCCCGCCGCCTTTCGACTTCATATAGAATAGGTCTCTGGCTTGCTCTTCCAAATCCTATTGTGTGCATTAGAGAAGAGGGGAGATCTTGGCTTGGTGAACCGGATCTTCCAGTGTCCATCGCATCGAAGTTCAAATGAGTTATCTTATATAGTTGTAAGTCATAGTTGCATGCTCATATTCGATCCAATGTATCAGATCAGATGTAAGAACCTGCGCCCATGAGCGAATAGAGCCGGTCCCCTTTGGCATAGCATAGTGGAAGAATCTTTCGGCAAACTCTCTGGAAAGCTGCCCAAATGGATTCAGCTGCAGGTGCACTACGATGAGATGGCTAACCTTCTTAATCCACATTTGAAAGAGGATCGCCATATAAGAGAACTATAGCTAGGGCGATACAAAAAACCACTTTGATCCACTTAAGACTATGTTTGGTTCGACATAAAATATTTTTCGACCATAAAATATTTTATGATGGAAATATTTTTCAGAAAAGAAAATATTTTCAAATGTTTGGTTGTGTTTTTGCTACTACTTTCCCACATTTTCTCATCTCCCAAGCACATATATAATTATAAATGAATAAAATTAGATAGAAAAAAAAATCATGCTTGGTGACTAGCAGTGGTTGTTAGCAACTAAAGACCATGGAAGTTAGTGAGGAAAAGTGGGGGGTGGAGGTTCAATTGATGAGTTTTAGGTGAGGCAGAAAGTGAGAGGACTACGAATGAAAACGTAAAACATTTCTGCTAGAAATGTCTTTATTGGTTAAGTAGAAAATAATTTTCTATTGACCAGCAATTTTTGTCGCCCAAACACCCCCAAATGTGAAAAATATATTTCAAAAATCATTTCCTTTTGAAATAAACATAGTCAAAATCGACCACAGTCGACTGCAAAATGGGGTCACTACATTGTTAGTTGTGGTGGTGGAGGTGCAAAAACCGCATTATGCAGGTACAGTACACTTTACAATTTTATTTTCCAAAAAACCGGCATTGCACCTATTAATATATAAGTTTTATTTTATATTAACTCAAGTAGTCCAAATACTTGTAATACCTTACTACAATATCTTCAAGAAATTGCTTCTTTTCAACCCAAAGGTCTCTGCAAGTGTGCGAGAATGTGTGCGTGTTGTGTGTACAGGCGCGTGTGCATTGTGTGTTTCTAGTTCTAATAAATAGGCTTTTGTAAACAACTTGATATTTTTAAGACCATTGTTTTTCCATGCAAGGCCGGCCTTAGGCTTAAGCCACTTAGGTCGTCACCTAGGCCCCCTACTAGAGAAAGACCCCTAAATTTAGGGCAAAATTTATTATTTTTTAAAACAAAAATATTTTTGGAGATATAGGAAAAATATTTAGTTTTACATTTTTTCTCTACTTTTAATAAGTCCCAAAGAATTGAATAATGCTAAAGGGAAGGCAATTTTAAATATATTGGTCTTATAAATATATGTGTCACTAATCACAATAAGTAATTTAGATAAGAAAATTATAGAAATACTATAAATTTTAATTCATAGCCTTTACAGATTGATGTGACAATTAATATGATTTGTGAACTTCAACAACCTATTAAATGCATTTTTAAATTACTTCTCATGATTGGTGATACATCTTTATAAGTCTCATGTTGTAAAAATTTATAATATCCTTAATATCATTCATTCAAATATTTGTTTATTATCTTTTTGAAGTGTTACTGATCACATTCGTTGCTACATTGTTTATAAGTTTTTTGTAGTAAAGTTTGTTATAGTTTTAGCTCCCCCCCCCTCCCCCTCCCCCCCACAAAAAAAAGCATATTAAAAAAAATAAAAAAATGGATTTTTTATATATAAAAAAATAATGACATTAAAAACTAGTAAAATTTTATTTAAGTGAAAACAAAAAGGGGAAATGACACTTTGCTTACTTTTGGTTTGCTCGAAAAACACTTTACTTACCTGTAGTTTAAAAATTGACACTTTACCCACCTGAGGTGATGATGAGAATCAACAAGCATTCAAGGATCCATTGCATGTTCCAGTTGGGCCTATTACAAGAGCAAGATCCAAGAAGATCAAAGAAGCACTTAATGGGCTGATTCAAGAGATTTGGGTTGATTCTAACGCAGGACATTTCAAGCTTGGCCCAAAGGAAGATGAAAGCGTAATAAATTAATTCAAGCTATTTAGGGCTGATCTGGCTTAATTGGGAGTGATTTATGGCGTGAATTAGTGGCTGATTGACTTTCCAGCTCTATATCAATTAAGGCAGATTTTTTCCTATTTTGAATCTGCTAATTTCAGACCAAATCAACTTTTATTTAGGGTTTTATTATTTAGTACGTTTTTTAGGTATTTTCCTTGTTTTTAGGTGCATTTAATGCTTTTTAGGTCAAATTTGATTCCTGGTATGGTAAGGTATCAATTAGGAGTTATTTTAGAATATATTTTCTTGTCTGTCAAGTTTTATGGAGCCCTTAAATAGGCTCTGAAGTTTGTAAACGTTTTTCATTATATTATTGAATAAAAATCAGAAAAGGTGAGGCTTTGCTCTCTTTTGGTTCTTCAAGAACTGTGAACTTATCAAGGATTCTTCCTTGTGGCGTTCAAACTTTATACCTTTGGTTCGTGATTCTTTATAATCATTGGGTCAAGGTCAACTTATACCTTTGATTCGCGTTTCGATTATAAACGTTGGGTCAGGGTTTCTATCATAAATCTGAATTTTAGCTTTCCTGGGTAAATATTCCAATATTTTTGTTGGGTCTCAAAGCGTGTCGATTGAGGTTCGCATCATTTGGTATCAGAGCACAAGTTCTAAAATCAGTTTCCTATCCCTTTATCTTTTGTTTCTTGTTATCATCCTATCTTGTTTCTTTTGTGTTCTTCATTCATCGTTCTTTTTTTTTTTTTTTTGAAGTGCATTAGGTTAAAATCGTGCACCCAGTTCCCAAAAAAAAAAAAAAAAAAAAACGTGAAAAAAAAAGACATCTGAAAAAAAAAAAAATTTTGTTTGTAGTTTCAATTCTCTCAGACCAGAATATCGTTTTCTTTTGACCTCTTCCTTTGATTTAGTGTTTCTGTCATATTTTCTTGCCGTTGGTATTTGTTTTTGCACTACAAGTTGAATTTCTTGATCAAGTTTATTAGTTTAATGAAGAACTGAAAAGGCGAAGTTACGA